>NW_027522228.1:0-25819 GCF_052094955.1 Ictidomys tridecemlineatus | reverse complement strand
AATCTCCTTTTCCCCAATATTGCAGCTCTAGCCAACACTAGTGAATGTGAAGTGCTATGTGCAATGTGAGTCTGACTTGCATTTTCCTAATGGATCTTGATTCTAAGTTTTAAATAAACACCATTTCTGTGTTTCTCCTTCACATGTGGAAAGATCTATGTATACACTCGAGTTTTTGTGCATATTTTTAATGAAGTAATACCATATACGCATTTTGGATCTAACTCCTTTTACTTAGGATCGTTGCAATTTTCAGTTATATTGTAGCTTGTATTAGTAGTTTAGTATATTCCTCCTTATTGTCACTGATTTCCATCTTATGAAAATGCGACATTTCTTTGTTCATTTCCCACTGGATAGTAATTTTTACTTTGTGTCTGTGTGGGTGTCATACTGCAGATTGAACCCGGAGCCTCCTGCACACTAAACAATGTTCTACCACTAAGCCAAAGCCCAACAATAAAAATAAAAAAAAAAAAAGCAATTTCAAAAATTAATAAATAAATAAAAAAATAAATAAATAAACTTTCTTTTGAGACAGGGTCTTGCAAATTTGCCCAGGTTGTCCCTGAATTTGTGATCCTCCTGCCTCAGCTTTTTGAGTAGCTAGATTACAGACCTGCCTGGTCATTTTCACTTTTTGACTAATATGAATAAGATTCATATAAATAATAGGAACATTATATATAATATGAACATTATATGAACATTCATGTACAAATCATTGGTGGACAACTTTTTTATTTATCTTGAGTTTGTAAGTAGGAGTGGGAGAGGTGGATCGTTAACTCCATATTTTACATTCTGAAGAAGTTCCAGATCATTTTCAGACCAGTGGAACCAGCTTACCTTATTATTAGAAGTGGTGAATAAAGCTTCTGATTTCCTCACTCCCTTAACAAAACATCATTATCATTCCTTTTATTGTGACGACCCTGGAATGTGTGAAGTGCTTCATCAAATGTGCTTTAGCTTTACCTTTCTCTGATGGCTAATCATTCTAAGATTTTTTAGAAGTACTGTTAATGTGTCTCTCCTAAGCAGGAAAAAAACCCCATTGTATTATGGAAAATTTTAAGGTTTAGAGACTTACCTCTTTATCTAATACTTTTATTTTTATTTTTGTGCAGTAAAATACTACAAGACTTTCAAGCTTGTTGTCTTTTCTCCATCTGTGCCCGAAAGAGGTGTTTGATGAATCTTTTTTTGACCCTACTTTTAAACTCCATAGCAAACAATTACTTCACCAGTTCATGAGCATCAGCAGGACCATAAAATTAAGGGGCACGAAGTCATATAGGGTTTGGTAAGGGATCAGCCCTTAGCAGGAGTGGATCAGCTGAAGATAGTGGGGATGCTTTTAATATTGTGGCTTCTGATATCTGTCCATCTGGCAAAGTATGTAACATGAAAAAAAAAACTTCATATGCCGTGCGAAATCCATCTCAATAAGTGTACACCCACCCTGAGCCCTTCTCTCCCTAGCGAGAAGGGAAGGCAGTCTTGAGGTTTCAGCCACCCACAACTTCTTAGCAGAAATCTCACTCTGAACTTCACTCACCCACATCCCAGAAGAGAAAGGATGCTGATCTTCTTGCTGCATGCTGGGAACAGGTGATTGCCAAGACATTAATGAATCCAACAGCGAATTAACTGCTCTCCATTTTTGCAGTTGAACTCAAGCCGTTGCCCTTGAGTTGTGTTTTCACACTGAGGAGTCCCAGAGCAGCTGCAGAGGAAAGGCTTGATGCATATTCCCAACAGGTCAGCCCCAGACCTCTATAAATGTCCATAACAGGAAAATGAATTATGAGAGATCAGAGGATTTTGACTCCTTCATGAGGCCACAGATATGCGACAGGCAACTTTCAGAATAACAGGTCCATTTTGTGGTGAATGGAGAACAACAGCCAGTTTTACCAAGAGCTTTCTTTGCAGCCCAGGTGCTAGTATGGAGAGCAGCAATGGCCACACCAAAACCAGAAATCTACGCCTCTCTGTGAAAGTTGCTGGTAAGTAGTTTATTTACCATCACAATTTTCAAAAACACTATCCTACAATCAGGATATACCTACACCTTATTATCATATTACAGAATATTGTACATATTTTCATTACCATTTTGATGGCATTTATGTAATGACCTGTCATAGCACCTTTTCTATGTGTGTCTAAGTTTCCACAATACTACTTGTATTTCCAGAGTAGAAATAACTTCAGAAGTTATCACAAAACCTGAGGAATTTAGCATGATGCCTCCAGTACTGGAAGAAAACCCAAAACATAACCAGAAACCCTGGGATGCCTAAATTCCTTAAGTGAGATGATGTGTGTGGAAAATTACTTATGGTAAACAATAGATAATGCTAAGTGTTAATCCTCTGCTTTTGATGAGCAGGACAAAAAAGAATAATTTTTAGGAAGAAAGTATAGGGACACATTCCAATTATGATACAATATAGCATAACAATAGACCTACCAAAATATCTGTTTAAATAAAAATCATTATTGTAGAAGAAGTTATGTTTAGAAACGTATTCATTCACTAACTAGGGGTTTTTATCTTTATCTTACAACACATGGATGCTTGGGGAGGGGAGTTGCAAGCAATTTATTAACTGTAATAAATCCCTGAAGCTTGTGAGGAATCTACTTCATACACAACCCCCATCCTTTAGAAATATTATATTTTGGGGTCACTCATAAGTGATTTCATTCTCGGTCACCTGAGTTTGAGATGACTGATTGGGAAAGAAAGATGCAGAGCTTCTTGTTCTGTGGGAACTGAGCCGATGGTCTCCATAAGGGATATGTTTAGGAGACAGGAGACACTGAGTTCCTCAGAAGCCGCTGGGCTATGCTGCGTCACTTATGCCCACAGAGGCTTTATTTTTCTCAGCAAGACATCTGCACCAGAACCACTGAACAGAAATGTCCTCTCGCCTCTGTCAAGTCTCTGTCAGATCCTTTGGGTCCCACACAGTACCGTCTTTAAGGAATCTTTTAAAAACTTTGCTCCATGGATGTACTTGACAGACCTTCTTCATTCTTCAGACCTTTACTGAGTGCACATTTACACAAGGTGTTGCCCTAGTGTTTAGAACACAATTGAGAGGCCCAACTAGGACCTGGAGGAGCACATATTCAAGATGAAATGAGGGGCTTTGACAAGTATTAAGTGCTCCATTCCCAGAGCTGCCCAAGCAAACACTAAGGGAAAATAATGATAATTTGTAGATTACATAGAATTGTTACCAAGTTTCCTTCAAATATTGAGTTCGTCTTCCCATTGAAGGACAGTGTTGTAGACCAGCTCCAACAGGGGATCTCAGAAGACGAACGGATGGTGAGGCCTATACCTTGACTATTCTTTCTTGACTTACTGACTGGAACCGGTGCCATGGTTACGGCAAGTAATTGATTTGTTATTACTTGTAATCAAAAAAAGTAAGAGAACAAACCATTGTGCACAGGAACAAGAACAAGTTGCCCAGTACTAAGCACTAATCTATCTTCTTAACATTAATTTTTCTTCTCTAGATTTTAATTTAATTTTTCAAAAACTTTATTGACAGGAATACAGGGAGTTTTTCTTTAGACATTAACAATTTACACTCCACACCTAAATCATTGCATTTAGAGCAAACAGATCTATGCTTTAGAAGTAGTTGCATTAATTGGGAAAGTCATGATTTTTCCTTTATACTTAATGGTCATATGAGAAATCAAAACTATACTTATTAAAGGAATACAAAAACAAATCAGTCCATTCCAAGAAACATACTGCGCTCCTCCAGAAGATGAATGCCTTGCGCTATCCACCTCAGTAGGGCCTTGCCATTGCCTGAGTCAGGGGAGAGGCACAGCAGGACAGGGATCAGATCTTATCCTCTTTGGGTTTCTTAGTAGATCTGGCTTAGGACTAAATTAGACCCTCTATAGGAACAAAATTGGTTTGAATTGAAACTAACCACTACCAAGAAAAGAAATTTTAAAATCCTAAATGGAAAAGAGAATTTTTTATTTTGAAGAATTTTATAACTAGAAGACTCTGACATATCATAAGAGGTAATAATTTGTCTTCCCTTTCCCCTTTATGCTAGAAGAAGCACAGGTGAAATAAAAAGAACTGAAAAAGCTGGCACAGTGGTGCATGCCTGTAACCCAGCAGCTCAGGAGTCTGAGGCAGGAAGATAGTGAGTTCAAAGACAGCCTCAGCAAAAACAAGGCACCAAGAAACTCAGTGAGACCCTGTCCGTGAATAAAATATAAAATAGGGCTGGGGATGTGGCTCAGTGGTCAAGCCTCTGAGTTCAATCTCCGGTAACTGCCCCCCTACACCCCGGCCCCAAAAATACAGAACTGAAAGAGATGTTAAATGCTCAATTGAGTGCTGAATCTCCAAGAGAGGAGGGAGGCTTTTTCCTGGTGAATTTGTTAAGATTTTAAACCTACCAGTTAGGGGTAAGGGCATCCTTGCATGTTAGGTGAAAGAGCCCAGCCTTCCCCAAAGTGTGTCCTTGGATCAGCATCACTGGGAACACTTGGAACTAACTGACTGAGGCCAACTGTTCTTCACAATGACCTCTAATCTTTCCCTTTGCTCCAAGCACCCACACTACATGGAAGGATATGAGGACCTGGGCCAGGCCAGATAGCCCATAGATTTCACAGTAATAAATTCACATTGCCACAAGCACCTGAAATCATTCAGATATATTTCTGAATAAATTGACCTTTTACTGTGTGTGTGTGTGTGTGTGTGTTTGTGTGTGTGTGTGTGTGTGTGTGTGTGTGTGTGTGTGTGTGTGTGTTTTAAGCAATTTACTGGGCAACATGAAAATTGGATTTAAAAATTTTAATCATTGCTTGTGCTATTGAGATCAAATAGGAATCATTGTTTCCCTGATGTGCATAAGGGTTTTCATGATCACACCATTCTTCCTCGTTTTGGTCATGCCCATTTTTTTTTTCATTTGAGGAAATGAATCTCTAAGGTTAGTCAGCAAAATATTTCATTTATTGCCAAAGCAAAAAAAAAAGTTCTTCTTTTAAGACTCTAGACTTATTTATTTTATTTTGTTTATATTTAGATTTTAAAATTAATTGTGCTTAACTGAAGCACCGAGTTTCTATTGAAATTTAAAAATTTTAAGCTTCTTAAGGCCCTGAGATTTGGAATTTTAATAAAAGCCGATTAATCATGTGCAATGAATAATTAGAACCAAAGAAAAGAATGTCTGGGCATTGAAGATAATAAGACAGTTTACTAATATATGGTATTATCATCAGGTAACAAAGTATCACTACAAATAATAGTTATTACATGATAAATTTTCTGAGTCAATTTTTTTTGTTTCTTAAATCATAACTGTTAATACATATTAAATGTACAAATTAATGTACATTATGCAAATTAAAGGAATTCATTGATGTTTCTCTACTTGCATTAATATATTGTGCATTAATTTCAATTCTTTTTTCTGTAAAATGGGGATAATAGGTTATCTTATAGGTTGTTGTGTAAACCAAAGAAGTTAATGCATGTAAAATTCTTATAGGCATTTAATAAGTGTTAGGTATTTTTATCTAATGTGTGTCTCTATTCGTTACTCAATTTGAAAAATCGTGATTGGATTCAGGTATGTAAAAATTCATCTTTTCAAAGAAATTCACTGAGTTTTGATAGAATGGATTATCCGAAATTCAATCTAATTTTTACAGAAAACATGCCACTTTTAAACTACATTAAACAAGGTTTTTAAAGTCAGGAATTTATGTGTATTGAAGCAATCTAAGAAGACTCACACTCAAATTATTTTTCTATGAAATATTCACTAGATGATTATGATGATTATGGTTATTATTATTTCAGAGCAGAGGGTTTACTATTAAGTTGATCTAATTCCTATGCTGCATTATATAAATTCTAAGGAGCAAGTACATATTGTGTCACAAAGTGTCATTCATGAATTATGATTGTTAATAATGGATTCTAATGGTGACGATGATGATGATGCAATCTAATGCCCTACATTAATAAAGAGCATAGAGGATAAGGAAAATTGTTTGGGTATCATCCTTCACCCTACCCCACACCCGTGACCTACAAGAAATTAGCCAGTAAAACCAAGGAAAAACTTATATGTAGATAAAATTATATAAACATACATTGGGAGATTTTTTTAATGCCCCATGAAATTGTCCCTCCTAAACTGACCTTTATATTTAAGACCTTTACAATAGCAGTATGCACAACTTCAGAGATTGTATTTTTAAATCCTTGAACATTTACGTTTAGTTTTCCCTTTTACACATCCACAGACCATGTACCAATTTCCCATAGTAAAATCTGCTGGAACTGCCTTCTATGTGGAATTTTATTTCTTTTTCTGAAAATATCTAGATATCTACCTATAAAAGAGATTGTCATATTGATCTTTTTGATACGGGGAGTTAAAAGAAAGTACATGTCACTGATTTCTAAATGACTTGACGTTCATTCAGGTAGTTGATAGAGAAAACAAAGAACGTAAGAAATGTCAAGTACATGTAGCTTCCAGCTCCATTTCAAAGTTGATTTATTGTAAATCAATGCTAATAAGGTAACCTCTTGTTTATGAAAATTATTTAGAGAAAGCGATACCTACAACTGACCTAGATAGTGTGGTGTTTTTAGTCATTTCTGGATAAACTTTTACTTCAATTTTCGTGAACACCAAGTATCACAAGAATCCCTACTTTCTCTATTTTCTTCTCTACTTTCTCTATTCTCCTGGGTGATTTCATATTCACTCTTTTCTGTAACAGTTGCCTTCAAGACAATGACTCCCAAATCCACACCTGCAGTTCTAGGTTGTCTGTGAAGGGCATTTCCACGTGATTATCCCACAGATAATTCACATTCAACATTACTCAAATCAAATCCACCAAAGAATTCTCTACATCTGCTATTCCTCACATATTCCTGTTTTTCTGAGTGTTACCAACAACTAGCCAGCCTGCCCAAACTGATTTGTTGTCTTTACCATGTCCTTTTCAACTAGGACTTTAAAGTTCTCCATATCCTTCTCCATGAGGGCTTCAGAGATTTTCTACCACCTTCAACACAGCACGTCTTCAGATACAGACCACTTAATTTTGATCTTGTTTTAGCACTCAGATCACTCTTTTGAACTAAACAGGAGTGTCTAAAACCTGGGGAACCAGGTTTCACAGTTATCAACCCCTGCTCCTTGGACTCACATGCATAATTTCATGAGTGGGTCTATCTGCGTGGTCTAGACCTATAGATCTGATGATTTTCTAAAACCCAGTCTATCTCCCTCCAGATGTCCCTGTTTTTAGTCTGCACTCACCTAAAAAAGATTTATGGTCTCCTATTGTTGATACTCTGCAATCATTGATGTCCATGCTCATACCCAAGCCTGGCTTCCAGAGACACACCTGGGCTCTCTGGTGGCCCATGGCATGGTGAGGGGTGGCACGTTTTCCAAGGTTTCTATTGCCAAGTACCTTGCTTAGAAATCAGGCCTGACACAGCTTCACAGAGCCTAGTCCCGGCCCCATAGGCTGATACCCTGCCACCTCCCCTGAGGTAGCAGGCTCTTCAGAATGACCCAGGGCTTGGCAGCATCTACTGGTACTATCCCACCAGCCTAGCTGGAGTCTCCATAGAAACAGGGTACATCTCTATGAAAATGGGCTACCTACTCCCACCCCATTGTGATGCAGCTCTCAGAGAAGATCAATAGTGAGGGTCTTTCCATTTATAGCAATTAGGATAACCAAGTGTTCTGAGCTTGCTGAGCCTTAGATGGCAGATTCCTGCTATATTCTTTGAGATTTCTGCCATCAATGTTGCCTGAGATGCCAATTTGCCATCCCACTAACTATAAGACAGTGTTCTCAGTCAAGACCAATCCCACAACCAATTACACACACACACACACACACACACACACACACACACACACACACACACGCACACACCCATCCATCATGGTGAGCAAGGCTTTGAATCTGTGATACAGACTGAATGCACCCACCAATCACATTCACTGCGTCAAACAGATGGTGATCAGGAAACAACTGATGTCACTTGTAAAATGTGATATGTCCTGGACTATCACTGTGGTAAAAAAGAAGTAGAGAAATGCAAAAAATGGGAGAAAATATTTAACCTCTTTGAGACCTAAAAAAATATTTAGATGTTGTTCCAACCAATCCTGAGTTAAAAATCATCTTGAAAAAATGCTTTCACTTCTATTTATCAATTTACTTACTTACTGACTTACTTACTTACTGAAGTACTGGGAATTGAACCCAGTGGCACTCTACCATGAAGCTATATCCCAAGCCCTTTCAATTATTTGGCGCGGGGGGCCTTGCAGAGTTTCAAATTTATGATTCACCTGCTTAGTCTCCCAAGTACGTGGGATTACAGGCAGGTACCACTCTTCCCCATTAATTACTTATTTTTAAAATAAGGCTATTTTTAAAAATTGAACTATAATTTGTACTCAAAGAATGCACACATCTAAAGTGTACAGGTTTATAATATTTTACATATATATGAACTACCAAAAATCAGGATATAAAACATTTCCATCACTTTAGAAAATTCCTTCATGCTTCAACTGATATCACCCCTGAGCTCCAAAAAAAAAAAAAAAAAAAAAGTCCACCATTATTACTTGACCATTATAGCTGTTTTGCTAATTTTTGAAGTTTATTTAAAGGAAACATACAGTATATATTTTGTATCTGGCTTCTTTCACCCAGAAATTTTTTTTTAGATTTGTCAATGTTATTAATGTTCCAGTATTTGTGTTTCTAAAGTAACTGAATTATTCCACTGCATGATAAACCGTGATTTGTCTTCTGTCCTTCTGCTGAAGGCATAATATTTGTTTGAGTTATTATGAATTTTTACACAAGAATTTTTGTGAACTGTGCATTAATTTCTTTGGAAATATGCTAGGAATGAGATTGTTTTGAATAGAATAACTACATATTTAACTAAATTAGAAATTACTAAATATTTTTGAAAAATAAGTGTATAGACTTTAAATTTTACCTTGAGTATCTATCGAAATAGCTAGAAAGCATGTCGTTTTCATCATTATAATAACCAAAAAGAGCAGAAGAAAATGCAAATTAATGACTTTCTTTGACTTTATTAGGGATGAAGATTATAAGGCAAACAACTAACCGAAGTCTGGGGAGAGATAAGCAACCAAAATAATCCAGGCATTTTTTTTTAACTATGGGAGGACCCACTAGATACATAGGAGTTTATTTATATAAAAAACTCAAATAAAAAATAGTTAATGGATTGTTAAAGACTAAGTATAGACTGGTTTAAGAGCATAAAGACCCAGAGGGCTATAGACATAAGATGTTTGTATTTTTTCTTTTTCTCCATGGATTCCACCAAATGCTCCCAGGAAGATAGCGAAGTATTCTGAGAAAGTGTCTTTAATGGTATCATTTCTTGGATAGACGGAGGGACAAAGAGCAGCAACAGCAGCCAAAACTCCTCCCAGACCCATTTCCTGATTTTTTTTGCATAGAACAAAAGCTGTAATCTTCAGGGGCAAGAGTAACAGAAACTGTCACATTAGGACACTCAAAGGAAAACCTTTGCAGCTATGGAAAGAAACAGGCCGAAATGTCTAATGTTGAGAGGAATAAGAACTAGGCTCAGCCATATTGCAAGAAAGTGAGTCACTGTGAAGGCCATATCCCTGTGACTGAGTTTACAGTACCTAAGGCAGGGCTTCGTGGAAACATCAGAAATCCCTTCTCTGTTTCCCACTAGTCCACTAAAATGCATTGACTGAAAATAACAGTAGAATACAGCTGAGAATTCTTCAAGAAATAGATTATCTCTGGAGAACAGCGAAAATAGAATACACAAAAGCAAGCAGGGAACAATATTAACAATCTGAACTCAGCCATATAGAATAAGGATAACATTACAGTCAATTGAGATCAATCCCAGAATGCAAGGCTTGTTCAATATTCAAAAATTCAATAAACTGAATTTCCATAGTAACAGACTAAATAAGAAAAAAATATATATCATTTAAATAGATGCAGAGAAAATAAGAAAATTCAATATCTATTTATGATAAAAACTATAACTAAATGAAACTAGGGGCAAAGTCCAGTGGTAGAGTGCATGCTTAGTATGCATAAGGCTCTGAATTCAAAACCCAGCTCACATACACCAAAAAAAAAAAACTACTAGTAATAAATGGATAGACATTTTCTAACTTGATAAAAGGCATTGAGTAAATGTAATATGCCAGACACAAAGCTTATATTATCGCAAAACTTTTTCAGCAGTTGTGAAATAGACATCATTAATATCCTAAGCAAGAAACAAACTGAGGAATAGAGATGAGCTGACTTTTTTACAAACAACATCTAGTAAACAACAGATGAATTTCAATCCACATCTATCTGGACCAAGAGCCTACTGTTTTACTATAATATTTTTCATTTAAGATTGAAAAAGAAACAGAAATTTTAGTTGAAAACAATAGATCACGGATTAGCATGGGTAACATGATAGAAAATCAGTAATTTTATCAATCATTTTTTTTTCAGGAAATTTAATGTTTGGTGAGTTAAATCTTATAATACAAAAAAAGAAAAATATCTAAGTATATATCATTTGTCAAAATTTCTTGTATCTTATAAAACTTAAAAAAAATAAAAGTTTCTACTAAAAAAATAGATCAATGTATTTAAAAGCAGGTGACTTATAATTTTACTTTTAAGAAATAATCAGAGATGATCACAGATACGTATGAATGAAAGCTTCTATTCCAATATTTATGATAGTAAATAGAATGGAAGGTTTCTATGTTCAATAAAAAGGGAGATATTAACTTAATTTCATGTTAGGAAATAAAGATTACAAGGCAAACAACTAAATAGAGTACAACAGTATTGGGAAATTTTGCTTTAGATATTTTAAATCTAGATAGAGGTAGAATGGGATGAATGCAAAGAGAACTTTGATTTTGTAACCTGTTCTATTCTTCTGAATAACTTTCTGCATTTTCTTCATTTTTTCACAATGAAAACTTATTACTTTAAATAACAGACATACAAAAAAGAATTCATCACTGTGAAGCACAGTGTTAGGAGGGAGATACTGCAGATTAAATGAGACACAGGGGTTGATAGCTGGTTGTGCATTTTGACCAAGTCTCCATTTATTCTTACAAAAGAGCACCCATGCAAAAGTCTGTGAGAAGTTATGCTCTCTGTAAATCACTCCTGTACGTCTCTTTCCAGAGTCCAGGCATCAATGTATACAATATTATTTGCCATGTTGCTGCAGATTAACAAGCCTGTTTGGGGTGCTCTCAGTCCATTCTCATCATGGTCTCTTTTTCTCTGTTTTGTAGCTATGATACCATTGGAAATGAGCAATCAATCATTTTTCACTGAATTCATAATCTTGGGATTTTCCAACCACTCCAACCTACAGGGCTGTTTTTTTCTGCTCTTTCTGGTAATTTACCTGACCACTCTCCTGGGGAACATGCTCATAATAGTGGCCACCAGGGTCAGTCCTGCTCTCCACACTCCAATGTACTTCTTCCTCAGCAATTTGAGCTTCTTGGACATATGCTACACATACACCACCCTCCCAGTACTGCTGGTGAACTTTTTTAGGGAGAAGAAGGCCATTTCTTATGAGGGCTGCCTTTCCCAAATCTTCTTCTTGGTGACAAGTGCTGGCACAGAAGGCGTCTTACTGGCTGTGTGGCCAGTATGACTGCTGTGTGGCCACCTGCCGTCCTCCTCAGTACCCAGTCATCATGAGTGTGAAGGTCTGTGTTGGCCTGGTGACTGGGTCCTGGCTGTGTGGGCTGGTGAATTTGGTCACACACACGGTGCTGGCCATTACACTCACTCTGTGTGGGCCCCACAAGTTCAGCCACTTTCTCTGTGACACCCCATTGCTCCTAAAGCTCTCCTGCTCAGACACCTCTGTCAACGAGGCTGCGCTCCACGTTGTCAGTGCCACCATGGGCCTGAGCCGCTGCCTCTTCACTGCAGGCTCCTACACAATCAACATGGTGGCCATCCTGGGGATTCCCTTCGCCCAGGGCAGGAGGAAGTCCTTCTCCACCTGTGCATCCCCCCTCACTGTCGTGGTGGTCTTCTATGGAACAGCCACCTTCCACTATGACAGGCCCAGAGAAGGCTGGACATGGACACCCTGGTCTCTGTGCTCTTCTGTGTGGTTAGCCCCCTGTTGAGCCCTGTCATTCACAGCCTGAGAAGCAACGAGTTCCAGAGTGCCCTGAGAAAGCTGGCTGGAGGGTGTGCATCCCTTTGCATGATCAAAGTCTAGACCAATCTTCAAACTAGAGTATACAGTCATCTGAAAAAAGATGTCGCTCTGGGACTTGTAGGCACCTGGTTAGAGAGTCTTTATCTGGAGCTTAAACTCCAACTCCTGCTTTTAAAATCTCTGAGATTCATTTCTCTCCTCTCTATTCACAAACACCCTTTTCCCACTTTCAGGTTCCAGTGTGTCGGACACCTTGTGTGGTTGTTCAGCATTATCTCTGTCCTTCTGTGTTCTCCCCACACCAGAGGGACAGAAAGTATGAGAACCTCGTTTCCCACACTTCCCTGCCTGCAGGTCTCCATTTTAGGAGGTTCTGGAAAGATCAGCCAAACACTAGGCAGAGAGGAAGAAAGGAAAGGAAGAAAGCGGGTTATTTTGGATCCCATAGCAACAGCAGCAAACCAGCCCTGTAGAGGCAGGAACTAATCTCCTTGGTTCCAGGAGCTGTGTGTGCAGGCTCCTAGAAAGCTGTTTCTGAATGTGGGTAACAGTAGCGTGGAATGAGCATCTCTTTCCAGGAAAGTTACGGTTTCCATATATGGGGTGGTGTCATCTGCCCTATTTTTTTTTTCTTCCAGATCTCCCAACCATTTTATAACTTTTTTCTGTGTTAAATTTCTCTACTCTAAGACATCAAGAGTCATTCTTCATCTCTACCTGACCACGGTGGCACTGACCACAATAGTGGTTTACATCAGAGATGGTTCTAGATAACAGATCTGAGGAGGTAGGTTGGATGTCTGACCTGAGGGAATTGAATATGTTGATGATGTCACAGCCCATAGAAAAGGAGACCTGATAATTCCTGGTGTGCAATGACCCAACAGAGACTTTAAGTTATCGTGGCCTGAAATCAAATGTCTATGGAAAACTGAGATTTGGAATAACACCATCGACCTTCAGAGTGGGAATGAACATTACAACATGACTACAGACTGCTGTTACTGACTGGAGTGGGAGACTTACAGAAAGAAAATGATAGGTTCAAGCATTATATTCCTCTTTCAAGTCAGGTTCAGATCATCAGAAATATTTTCTCTCTGAAAACTGATAAAGGTTAATATCAGAATAAAACATCCAATTCTCCAAATTGCAGAAGTACAAAGAAAATTATAAATCCACAATTTCTCCAGGTCTCTCTTATGTCAATTAGGACATTAATGGGGGAATGATTGAGACCCTGTTAATTAGAATGGGAAAATATCAGTGGAATTAGACAAATCTCAGAGCCTTGAACCCTGAAATCTCCATTAATCCTCTTTGCTGTCAGAAGCAGCCCCTCTTCCACCGAGGAGACTAGCTTTCCATTAATTGAAGATCCTATGGTGACTCTACCTGGGCAGTTGTCTTTTTTTTTTTTTTTAAGAGAGTGAGAGAAGAGAGGAGAGGAGAGGAGAGGAGAGAGAGAGAGAAAGAGAGAGAGAGAGAGAGAGAGAGAGAGAGAGAGAGAGAGAGAGAGAGAATTTTTAATATTGATTTTCTAGTTCTCGGCGGACACAAAATCTTTGTTGGTATGTGGTGATGAGGATCGAACCCGGGCCGTACGCGTGCCAGGCAAGCGCACTACTGGTTGAGCCACATCCACAGCCCAATTGTCTTTAAGATGCGCATCCATCATCCCACATTGTCACCAGACTCTTAATTGGGGTCTGATTCTAGAACGCCTCAGGTAAGAGTATAAAATATAGCCCAGGAGAGTATAAGGGTCACACCAAAATAAAAGGTAAATATTTTACTGTATTTTGTTAATAGGAGCCTTAAGAATATATAAGAGAATTTGAGTCTTCTAGACCAAAGAAGTCAGGACATATTGCTGGATCATCTTGCATACAGTCACAGGGACGTAATCACCAGAAATGTTAGGGCCAAGGATTTTCCTGAGCCACGGGGAGTGGCTATTAGACTCTCTTTGGTTGATGGACTGAAATCTGGAATCAGTGTTTGCTTAAGTTCAATGACCAATATGATCCTGGAATAATGGAGAGGATGGTGATCAGAAATAAATAAGGTGTTGGATGGTGTGTTATGTGTCCCCTTCCCAGGCCTCACAGCTGGATCTGGAGGAGAGCCTGGAGCACCAGCCTTCGCCAAGGCCTCGTGGACATGCGTTCAGAAAGCAGCACCAGATCCTTGTGAAACCCGCAGCCGTTGTCCTCGGCAGCCTGGAAAGACATTAACAGATGGCATCGTTGAAACGAGCTCCCTGATTTCATTGAGAATAAGGGGACCCTGAAGTAGAAGAGGCCATGTGGTGGAGCAGTAATCAGAACATTTGAATCTGTAGAGATTTTTGACAGTGGTAAATGATCGTGGTATTTATAGATGGAAAAAAATTTGCACCCTCCTAGAATAGTGCCTGTCCCATGTAATGTGAAACTCTTCTTTTCACACTTCATTGGTGCATTGTAGTGGTCCATAATGGTGGGATTTGCTGACACATATTTGAACATGCACACAAAATAACCGTGAACTTTGGCCAATATCATTCCAATATTTCCCTTTTCCTCACCTTCTCCCCTGGTGCCTTGACTCTACTGATCTTCCTTCAACTTTCATGATGAGACTCCCTTCTCAACTTTCCTTTCTTTACCCCCTCTAGCTTTAACAGAGGAAAAACATATGGCCCTTAACTTTCTGAGTTGCTTAATTCCCTTAATGTTCTGAAGATCAATCTATCTTCCAGCATGACATAATTTCGTTCTTCTTTATGGCTAAATAAAATTCCAGTGTGCATATACCAAATGTTCTTTATTCATTCGTCCACTGATGTCACCTCGGCTGGTTCATGGGCATGTATGTGTCATTATAGTATGATGACCTCGATCCGCTGTGGTAAATACCAAGCAGAGGTAGAGCTGGGTCGCAGGGTTGTCCATGGCTACTCCTGAGGAGCCTCCATCCCCATTTCCGTGGTGGTTGTGCTTATTTACATGCCCACCAACAGGGTGAGAGTTCTCCTTTCTCTCCAATTCTCTCCTTGTCACACTTGTTTCTGTTTGTATTCTTGGTGGTTGCCTTTGTCACTGAAGTGAGATGAAATCTCAGGGTAGTCTTGACTTGCAAGTATTTTCATATATTTGTTGGCCACTCACATATTTTCTTCTAAGATGTGTCTGTATAGTTCATTTAGTTTCCCATTTGGTAATAGGGTTATTTGATAATTGGGTTATTTAATAATTGTGGGTTTGATGTTAAGTTTTTTTAGTTCTTTATTAATATTCTGAATATTCATCTTCTGTTAAAAGAGCACCTCATAAAGATTTTCTCCCTTTCCGTAGGTTATCTCTTCATATCTAATTGTCTCCTTTGCTGTGCAGAACCTTCTTAATTTGATGCCATCCTATTAGCTAACTTTTGGTATTATCTCCTGAGCTTTGGCATCCTATTGAAAAAGTCATTGCCTTTGCCTGTAGGTTGGAGTATTGACTTTGTTTTTACCTAGAAACTGCATAATTTCTGGTCTAGTGCGTGAGTCTTTAATGCAATTTCAGTTGATTTTTGCAGGGTAAGCGATAGTTTAGGTCTCATTTTCTGCATTTGGACAGGGTGTAGAAGGACTGTTTCAGAGAGTAAATGTTAAAGACTGGGGTGCAGAAGAACTGTTGCAGAGAGCAGATGTTGGAGACTGGAGTTCAGAATGACTGTTGCAAAGAGCAGAGGTTGGAGACTGGGGTGAAAAAGGATCCTTGCAGAGAGCAGAGGTTGGAGACTGGGGTGCAGAAGAACTGTTACACAGAGCGGAGGTTGAAGACTGGGGTGTAGAAGAACTATTGCAGAGAGCAGAGGTTGGAGACTTGGGTGCAGAAGGAGTGTTGCAGAGAGCAGAATTTGGAGACTGAGGTGCAGAAAGACTATTACAGAGAGCAGAGTTTGGAGACTTGGGTGCAGAAGGACTGTTGCAGATAGCAGAGGTTGGAAACTAGGCTTAAGAAGGACTGTTTCAGTTATCAGGTGTTGGAGACATGGGTGCAGAAGGACTTTTGCCAAGAGTAGAATTTGGAGACTTAGGTGAAGAAGACTCTTGAAGATAGCAGTGGTTGGAGACTGGGGTGCAGAAAGATAGATACAGAGAACAGAGGTTGGAGACATGGGTGCAGAAGGACCGTTACAGAGAGCAGAGTTTGGAGACTGGGGTTCAGAATGACTGTTGCAAAGAGCAGAGGTGGAGACTGGGGTGAAAAAGGATCCTTGCAGAGAGCAGAGGTTGGAGACTGGGGTGCAGAAGAACTGTTACACAGAGCGGAGGTTGAAGACTGGGGTGTAGAAGAACTATTGCAGAGAGCAGAGGTTGGAGACTTGGGTGCAGAAGGAGTGTTGCAGAGAGCAGAATTTGGAGACTGAGGTGCAGAAAGACTATTACAGAGAGCAGAGTTTGGAGACTTGGGTGCAGAAGACTGTTGCAGATAGCAGAGGTTGGAAACTAGGTTGAAGGAGGACTGTTTCAGTTAGCAGGTGTTGGAGACATGGTGGCAGAAGGACTTTTGCCGAGAGTAGAATTTGGAGACTTAGGTGAAGAAGACTCTTGAAGATAGCAGTGGTTGGAGACTGGGGTGCAGAAAGATAGATACAGAGAACAGAGGTTGGAGACACGGGTGCAGAAGGACCGTTACAGAGAGCAGAGTTTGGAGACTGCAGTACAGAAGGACTGTTACAGAGAGCAGAGTTTAAAAACTGGGGTGAAGAAGGAGTGTTGCATAGAGCAGAGGTTGCGGAGTGAATGCATATGGACTGTTACAGAGAGCAGAGTTTGGAGACTGTGGTGCAGAAGCACTGATACATAAAGCAGAGTTTGAAGACTGGGGTGAAGAAGGACCCTTACAGATAACAGTGGTTGAAGACTGGGGTAAAGAAGAACTGTTGTTGAGAATAAGGTTGGAGACTGGGGTGCAGAGGGACCATTGTAGAGAGCAGAGGTTGGAGACTGGGGTGCAGAAGGAATGTTACAGAGAGCAGAATTTGGAAACTGGAGTACAGAAGGATCTTCCAGAGAGCAGAGGTTGGAGACTGAGTTGTAGAGCGACTGTTGCAGAGCAGACGTTGGAGACTGGGGTGCAGAAGGATCGTTGCAGAGAGCAGATTATGGAGACTGGGGTATAAAAGGACTCTTCCAGAGAGCAGAGTTTGGAGACTGGCGTGTAGAAGGACTTTTTCAGAAATCAGTTGTTGAAGACTGAGGTGCAGAAGGACTGTTTCAGAGAGCAGAGTTTGGAAACAGGGGTGCAGAAGGACTGACACAGAGACCAGAGATTGGAGACTGAGGTGCAGAAGGAATGTTACAGAGAGCAGAGGTAGGAGACTTGTGTGCAGAAAATCTTACACAGAGCAGAGGTTTGAGACTGGGGTGCAGAAGGACTGTTGCAGAGAGAAGTGGTTGGAGACTGGGGTGCACAAGCATCATTACAGAGAGTGGCTGTTGGAGACTGGGGTGAAAAATGCCTCTTACATTGAGCAGTGGTGGGATACTGGGGTGAAGAAGGCCTGTTACAGAGAGCAGAGATTGGAGACTGGGGGGCAGAGGAGTGTTTAAGTGAGCATAGTTTGAAGACTGTGTTTAAAAGGGTCTTACAGAAAGCAGAGGTTGGAGACTGTTACAGAGAGCAGAGTTTGTAGACTTGAGTGCAGAAGGATTGTTGCAGAGAGCAGAGTTTTAAGACTGAGGTACAGAAGATCTGTTGCCGAGAGCAAATGTTGGAGACTGGGTGCACATGGACTGTTGCAGCGAGCATAGGTTGGAGACAGGGTGCAGATGGTTTGTTACAGAGAGCAGAGGTTGGAGACCAGGGTCCAGAAGGACAGATACAGAGAGCAGAGTTTGGAGACTTGGGTAAAAAAAGCCTGTTAAAGAGAGCAGAGCTTTGAGACTGTGGTGCACGAGGACTGTTACAGAGAGCAGAGTTTAAAGATTGGGTTGCAGAAGGATCTTACATAGAGCTGAGGTTGGCGACTGAGGTGCCGATAGAACGTTGAAGATAGCATAGGTCGGAGACTGGGGTGTAGAAGGATCTTACAGAGAGCAGAGGTTGGAGACTGGGATGCAGAAGGACTGTTGTAGAGAGCAAACGTTGGAGACTGGGGTGCAGAAAGATTGTTGCAGAGAGCAGTGGTTGGAGACTGGGTTGCAAAAGGACTGTTGCAGAGAGCAAGGATAGAGACTGAGGTTCAGAAGGACTCTTACAGAGAGTAGAGATTGTAGACTGGGGTGCAGGACTGATACAGAAAGCAGAGGTTGAAGACTGGGGTGCAGAAGGACCGTTACAGAGAGCACAGATTGGAGACTGGGGTAAAAAAGGACTTTTACAGAGAGCAGAGATTGGAGACTGGGGAGCAGAAGGACTGTTACAAGAACAGAGGTTTAAGGCAGGGTTGCAGAAGGACCATTGCAGAGAGCAGAGGTTGGAGACTGAGGTGCAGAAGGTTTGTAACAAAGAGCAGAGTTTGGAGACTGCGGTGCAGAAGAACTGTTACAGAGAGTAGAGTTTGGAGACTGGGGTACATACGCATATTACAGCGAACAGAGGTTGGAGACTGGGGTTAAGAAGGACTGCTGCAGAGAGCAGAATTTGGAGACTGGAGTGTAGAAGGATTGTTACAGAGAGCAGAGGTTGGATACTGGGGTGCAGAAGGACTTGTGCATACAGCAGAAGTTGGAGATTTGGGTGCAGAAGGAACTGTTGCAGAGAGCAGATGTTGGAGACTGAGTTGCAGAAGGACTGTTATAGAGAGCAGAGTATTGAGACAGAAGTGCAGAAGAAATGATTCAAGAAGCAGAGGTTGAAGACTGGGGTACAGGAGGACCATTAGAGAGAGCAGATGTTGGAGTCTTTAGTACAGAAGACTCTTACAAAGAGCAGAGGTTGGAGACTGGGGTGCAGGAGAACTGTTGCAGAGAGTAGATGATGGAGACTGGGGTCCAGAAAAACTGTAGCAGAGAGCAGACGTTAGAGACTAAGGTGCAAAAGGACAATTACACAGAGCAGAGGTTGGAGACTGGAGTGCAGAAGGACTGATACAGAAAGCAGAGTTTGGAGATTCGGGTGCAGAAGTATCCTTACAGAGAGCAGAGTTTCGAGAATGCAGTACAGAAGGACTCTTACAGAGAGCAGAGTTTGGAAACTGGGGTGGAGAATGACTGTTACAGATAGCAGATGTTCGAGACTGGGATGCAGAAGGAATGTTGCAGAGAGCAGAGGATGAAGACTGGGGTGCACAAGGACTGTTGAAGAGAGCAGAGGTTGCAGAATGAGTTGCAGAAGGACTCTTACAGACGTCAGAATTTGGAGACTGTGGTGCACAACGACTGATACAGAAAGCAGAGGTTGGATACTGGGGTGCATAAGGACCCTTACGGAGAACAGTGGTTGGAGACTGTGGTACCGAGAGAAGAGGTTGGAGACTGGGGTGCAGATGGATTATTGCAGAGAGCAAAGTTTTTAGACTGAGGTACAGAAGAACTGTTGCAGGGTGCAGATGTTGGAGACTGGGGTTCACAAGGACCGTTGCAGCGAGCAGAGGTTTGATACTGGGGTGCCAAAGGATCTTTGCAGAGAGAAGAGGTTAGACACTGAGGTGCAGAAGGATCGTTGCGGAGAGTAGAGGTTCGAGACTGCAGTGCAGAATGATCATTACAGAGAGCAGAATTTGGAGACTGGGGTGCAGAAGGAATGTTGCAGTGAGTAAAGGTTGGAGACTTGGGTGCAGAAGGACTGTTGCAGAAAGCAGAGTTTGGAGACTTGGGTGCAGAAGGACTTATAGAGAAAGCAGATGTTGAAGACTGGGGTGCAGAGGGACCGTTACAGAGAACAGAGGTTGGAGAATCCGGTACAGAAGGACTGTTACAGAGATCATAGGTTAAAAAACTGGGGTGCAGAAGACTGTTGCAGAAAACAGAGGTTAGAGACTGGGGTGCAGAAAAACCGTTGCAGAGAGCAGAGGTTGGAGCCTGAGGTGCAGAATTATTGTTACAGAGAGCAGAGTTTGGAGACTGGGTTAAAGAAGAACTGTTATAGAGAGCAGCGTTTGGAGACTGGTGTGCAGAAGGATCTTGCAGAGAGCAGAGGTTGGAGACTGGGGTTAAGAAAGCCTGCTGCAGAGAGCAGAATTTGGAGACCGGGCTGCAGAAAGATTGTTACAGAGAGTAGAGATTGGATACTGGGTTGCAGAAGGACTTGTGCATAGAGCAGAAGTTGGAGATTTGGGTGCAGAAGGAACAGTTGCAGAGAGCAGAGGTTTAAGACTGAGGTGCAGAAGGACTGTTATAGAGAGCAGGGGTGCAGAAGAAATGATTCAAAAAGCAGAGGTTGAAGACTGGGGTACAGGAGGACCATTAGAGAGAGCAGAGTTTGGAATCTTTAGTAAAGAAGGACTCTTACAAAGAGCAGAGTTTGGAGACTGGGGTGCAGAAGGACTGTTGCAGAGAGTAGATGATGAAGACTGGGGTCCAGAAAAACTGTAACAGAGAGCAGACGTTGGAGACTAAGGTGCAGAAGTACAGTTAAACAGAGCACAGTTTAAAGACTGGGGTAGAAAAGGACTGATACAGAAAGCAGAGTTTGGAGATTCAGGTGCAGAAGTATCCTTACAGAGAGCAGAGTTTCGAGAATGCAGTACAGAAGGACTCTTACAGAGAGCAGAGTTTGGAGACTGGGGTGAAGAAGGAATGTTGCAGAGAGCAGAGGATGGAGACTGGGGTGCACAAGGACTGTTGCAGAGAGCAGAGTTTGCAGACTGAGTTGCAGAAGAACTCTTACAGACGGCAGAGTTTGGAGACTGTGGTGAAAAACGACTGATACAGAAAGCAGAGTTTGGATACTGGAGTGCATAAGGAACCTTACGGAGAATAGAGTTTGGAGACTGCGGTACAGAAGGACTGGTACCGAGAGAAGAGGTCGAAGACTAGGGTGCAGAAGAACTGATGTAGAGAACAGAGGTTGGAGACTGGGGTGCAGACGAATCATTGGGTCGAGCAGTTTATGGAAACTGGGGTATAGAAGGACTGATGCAGAGAGCAGAGGTTGGAGACTGGAGTGTAGAAGGACTGTTGCAGAGAGCAGACGTTGGAGACTGGGGTGCAGATGGACTGATAGAGAGAGCAGAGGTTTGACACTGGAGTGCAGAAGGCCTGTTACAAAGAGCACAATTTTCAGACTGGGGTGATGAAGGACTGTTACAGAGAGCAGAGTTTGGAGACTGGGTTGCAGAAGGATCTTACAGAGAGCAGAGATTGGAGACTGAGGTGCAGAAGCACTGTTACATAGAGTAGATGTTGGAGACTGATTTGCAGAAGGACCGTTGCAGAGAGCAGAGGTTGGAGACTGAGGTGCAGAAAGATTGTTACAGAGAGCAAAAGTTGGAGACAGGGGTGCAGAAGGACTGTTGCATAGAGCAGAGGTTTTAGACTGGGATGTACAAGAACTGTTGCAGACAGTAGAGGTTGAAGATTGGGGTCCAGAAGGACTGTAGCAGAGAGCAGAGGTTTGAGACTAAGGTGCAGACAGACAGTTACACAGAGCAGAGATTAGAGACTGGATTGCAGAAGGACTGACACAGAAAGCAGAGGCTGGAGACTCTGGTGCAGAAGTACCCTTACAGAGATTGCAGACTGAGTTGCAGAAGGACGGTTACAGAGGGCAGAGTTTGGAGACTGTGGTTCAAAACGACTGATACAGAAAGCAGAGGTTGGATACTGGGGTGAATAAGGACCCTTACAGAGAACAGAGGTTGGAGTCTGTGGTACATAAAGACTGTTACAGAGAGCAGAGGCTGGAGTCTGGGTTGCAGAAGAACCGATGTAGAGAACAGAGTTTGGAGACTGGGGTGCAGAAGGACCGTTGGGGCGATCAGAGTATGGAGACTTTGGTGTAGAAGGACTGTTGAAGAGAGCAGTGATTGGAGACTGAGTTACAAAAGGACTGTTACAGAGAGCAGAGATTTTAGACTGGGGTACAGATGGATTATTGCAGAGAGCAGAGTTTTCAGACTGAGGTACAGAAGAACTGTTGCAGGAAGCAGATGTTGGAGACTGGGGTTCACAAGGACTATTGCAGCTAGCAGAGGTTTCAGACTTGGATGCAGAAGGCCTGTTACAGAGAGCAGAGGTTGGAGACTGGAGTGCAGAAGGACTGGTACAGAGAGCAGGGTTTGTAGACTGGGTTTCACAAGGGTCTTACAGAGAGCAGAATTAGGAGACAGACGTTCAGAAAGACTGTTACAGAGAGCAGAAGTTAGACTGGGGTGCAGAGCGATTGTTGCAGAGAACAGATTTTTTAGACTGAGGTACAGAAGAATTGTTGCAGAAAGCACATGTTGGAGACTGGGGTGCAGAAAGATCGTTGCTGAGAGCATAGGTTTGAGTTTGGGTTGCAGATGGACTGATATTGAGAGCAGAAGTTGGAGACTGGGGTGCAGAAGGCCTGTTACAGAGCAGATTTTGGAGACTGGGGTGCAGAAGGATCTTATAGAGAGCAGAGTTTTGACACTGAGGTGCAGAAGCACTGTTAAAGATAGTAGAGGTTGGAGACTGAGGTGCAGAAGGACCCTTGCAAAGAGCAGATGTTGGAGACTGAGGTGCAGAAGGATTGTTACAGAGAGAAGAGGTTGGAGACTGGGGTGCAGAAAAACTTTTGCTGAGACAAGAGGTTCTAGACTGGGGTGTAGAAGGACTGTTGCAGAGAGTAGAGGTTGGAGATTGGGGTCCAGAAGGACTGTTACAGAGAGCACAGTTTGGAGACTGGGGTGGAGAAGGACTGTTGCAGAGAGCAGATGGTGGAGACTGGGGTTTAAAAGGAAAGTTGCAGAGAGCACAGGATGGATACTGTGGTGCATAAGTATTCTTGGCATGAGCAGAGTATGGAGAATGGGGTGTAGAAGGACTGTTACAGAGAGCAGAGGTTGGAGACTAGGGTTTAGAAGGACTTTTTTAGAGAGCAGACGTTGGAGACTTGGGTGAAAAAGTAGTGTTGCATAGAGCAGAGGATTTAGACTCAGATGCAGAAGACTGTTACAGAAAGCAGATTTTGAAGATCGGGGTGCAGAAGGACTGTTACAGAGAGCAGACTTTGGAGACTGGGGTGCAGAAGGAATGTTGCAGAAAACAGAGTTTGGAGACTGGGGTTCAGAAAAATTGTTAGAGAGAGCAGAGTTTGGAGACTGTTGTGCAGAAGGACTTTTACTGAGAGCACAGGTTGGAGACTTAGGTGCAGAGAAACTGTTGCAGAGAGCAAAGTTAGAAGCCTGGGGTACAGAAGGAGTGTTGCACAGAGCAGATGTTGGAGACTAAATTGTAGAAGGACCATTACAGAGAGAAGAAGTTGGAGACTGGGGTACAGTGGAGTGTTACAGAGAGCAGAGGTTGGAGACAGGTGTACAGAAAGATCTTACAGGGAGCCATAGGTTGGAGACTGGGTTTTAGAAGGACTGTTGCTGATTGCAGGGGTTGGAGACTGGGGTGGAGAAGGTTTATTGAAGGTAGAAGAGTTTGGAGACTGGGGGAAAAAGGCCTGTTACATACAGCAGAGGTTGGAGACTGGGGTGAAGAAGGCCTTTTACAGAGAGTAGTTTTTGGCGACTGGGGTGCAGAAGGACAGTTACAGAGATCATAGTTTGGAGACTGGGTTGCAAAAGAATCTTACTGAGAGCAGAGTTTGTAGACTGAGGTGCAGAAGGATCATTGGAGAGAGCAGTGTTTAGAGACTGCAGTGTAGAAGGACTGATACAGAAAGCAGAGGTTTAAGACTAGGGTGCAGAACGACCCTTACAGAGAACAGAGGTTGGAGACTGAAAGACTCTTACAGAGAGCAGACGTTGGAGACTGGGGTGCAGAATGACTGTTGTAAAGAACAGAGGTTGGAGACTGGTTTACAGAAGGACCATTGCAGAAAGTAGAGGTTGGAGACTGGGTTTCAGAAGGATCATACAGAAAGCAGAGTTTTGAAACTGAGGTGCAGAAGAACTGTGGCAGAGAGAAAAGGTTGAAGATTAGGGCGCTGAAGGACTGTAGCAGAGATTAGAGGTTAGAGTATGAAATGCAGAAAGACTATTACAGAGAGATCAGGTTGGAGACTGGGGTGCTGAAAGAAGAGTTTGGAGACTTGGGTGCAGTAGGCCCTTACAGAGAGCAGAGGTTGGAGACTGGGGTGAAGAAGGACTGTTGCAGAGAGCAGAGGATGGAGACTGGGGTGCAGAATGAATCTTGCAGAGAGCAGAGTTTGAAGACTGATTGCAGAAGGACTGTTTCAGAGACAAGAGGTTGCAGAGTGAGGTGCAGAATGACGGTTACAGAGAGTAGAGTTTGGAGACTGTGGTGCAGATGGACTGATATAGAAAGTAGAGGTGGGAGACTGGGTTGCAAAAGTTCCCTTACAGAGAACAGAGGTTGGAGACTGCAGTACAGAAGGACTGTTGTAGAGAACAAGGTTGGAGACTGGGGTTAAGAGGTACCAATGCAGAGAGCAGAGGTAGAAGACTGAGGTGCAGAAAGAATGTTACAGAGAAGACAGGTTAGAAACTGAGGTGTACAAGCAGTGTTACAGAGAGCAGAGTTTGAAGACTGAGGTGGAGAAGGACTGTTACAGAAATAAGAGGTTGGAAATTGGGGTGTAGAAGGACCCTTACAGAGAGCAGAATTTGGAGACTTCTGTACAGAAGGACTGTTACACAGAGCAGATCTCGGAGACTGCAGAGCAGCAGGACTTTTGCAGAGGACAGACATTGGAGACTGGGGTGGAGAAGGAATGTTACAGAGAGCAGAGTTTGGAAACTGTAGTACAGAAGAATCTTACAGAGAGCAGAGTCTGGAGACTGTGGTGCAGAATGACAGTTGCACAGAGCAGAAGTTGGAAACTAGGGTCCAGAAGGATCGTTGCAGAGAGCAGATTTTAAAGACTGAGGTGCAGATGGACTGTTACAGAGAGAAGAGTTTGGAGACTGAGGTGCAGAAGGACCGTTACAGAGAGCAGAATTTAGAGACTGGTATGCAGAAGGACTGTTACAGAGAGCAGAGTTTGGAGACTGGGGTTCAGATGGATCTTACAGAGAGCAGAGTTTCGAGACTGGGGTGCAAAAGGAACGTTGCAGAGTGCAAATCTTGGAGACTGGGATGGAGAAGAATCGTTGCAGAGAGAAGAGGTTGGAGACTGGAGTGCATAAGGATCTTACAGAGAGCAAAGGTTCGTGACTAGGGTGCAGAAGGACTGTTGCTGAGAGCAGAGGTTGGAGACTGGGGTGGAGAAAAATCATTGCAGACAGAAGAGTTTGGAGACTGGGTTCTGAAGGCCTGTTACAGAGATCAGATTAGAGACTGGGTTGTAAAAATTCTGTTATAGAGAGCAGAGGTTGGAAACTATTCTGCAAATGGACTGTTAAAGTGAGCAGAGTTTGGAGACTGGGTTGTAGTAGGGTCTTACAGAGAGCAGAGGTAGGAGACTGAGGTGCAGAAGGATT
>NW_027522227.1:0-25894 GCF_052094955.1 Ictidomys tridecemlineatus | reverse complement strand
GATCATTACCTGAAAGTTTCATCAAGATTGGGTGAAAAAGTGTGTGCTGAGATTTCAGGCAACTTGTAGTTTTTTGGAAGCTTGGCAGGCCCTTTCTATGAAAGTGATTCTCGCCAGTCTCTGCTTAGGGCTACATCAACAGCAAACAAACCATAGAGAGAGAACTTGAAACTGCTTTATTGTGTCAAGTTTCAAAGAGCTAGCACAAACCGTGTTTGATTTAGAGTTCCAAATACATGTATCCCTATAGGAGGAAACAGAGTGAAACCTCAAAATGAAACTGGTTACTGCCAACGAACGGTTTAACCTAGAAGAACGAAATTTCGAGAGCCAAGTGGGATTGGTGTACTGATCATTACCTGAAAGCATCATCAAGATTGGGTGAAAAAGTGTGTGCTGAGATTTCAGTTAACTCGTAGTTTTTTGGAAGCTTGGCAGGCCCTTTCCATGAAAGTGATTCTCGCCAGTCTCTGCTTAGGGCTACATCAACAGCAAACAAACAATAGAGATAGAACTTGAAACTGCTTTATTGTGTCAAGTTTCAAAGAGCTAGCACAAACCGTGTTTGATTTAGAGTTCCAAATACATGTATCCCTATAGGAGAAAACTGAGTGAAACCTCAAAATGAAACCGGTTACTGCCAACGAACGGTTTAACCTAGAAGAACGAAATTTGGCGAGCCAAGTGGGATTGGTGTACTGATCATTACCTGAAAGTTTCATCAAGATTGGGTTAAAAAGTGTGTGCTGAGATTTCAGGCAACTCGTAGTTTTTTGGAAGCTAGGCAGGCCCTTTCCATGAAAGTGATTCTCGCCAGTCTCTGCTTAGGGCTACATCAACAGCCACCAAACCATAGTGATAGAACTTGAAACTGCTTTATTGTGTCAAGTTTCAAAGAGCTAGCACAAACCATGTTTGATTTAGAGTTCCGAATACATGTATCCCTATAGGAGAAAACAGAGTGAAACCTCAAAATGAAACCGGTTACTGCCAACGAACGGTTTAACCTAGAAGAACGAAATTTGGCGAGCCAAGTGGGATTGGTGTACTGATCATTTCCTGAAAGGTTCATCAAGATTGGGTGAAAAAGTGTGTGCTGAGATTTCAGGCAACTCGTAGTTTTTTGGAAGCTTGGCAGGCCCTTTCCATGAAAGTGATTCTCGCCAGTCTCTGCTTAGGGCTACATCAACAGCAAACAAACCATAGAGATAGAACTTGAAAGTGCTTTATTGTGTCAAGTTTCAAAGAGCTAGCACAAACCGTGTTTGATATAGAGTTCCAAATACAAGTATCCCTATAGGAGAAAACAGAGTGAAACCTCAAAATGAAACCGGTTACTGCTAACGAACGGTTTAACCTAGAAGAACGAAATTTGGCGAGCCAAATGGGATTGGTGTACTGATCATTACCTGAAAGTTTCATCAAGATTGGGTGAAAAATTGTGTGCTGGGATTTCAGGAAACTCGTAGTTTTTTGGAAGCTTGGCAGGCCCTTTCCATGAAAGTGATTCTCGCCAGTCTCTGCTTAGGGCTACATCAACAGCAAACAAACCATAGAGATAGAACTTGAAACTGCTTTATTGTGTCAAGTTTCAAAGAGCTAGCACAAACCGTGTTTGATTTAGAGTTCCAAATACATGTATCCCTATAGGAGAAAACAGAGTGAAACCTCAAAATGAAACCGTTTACTGCCAACGAACGGTTTAACCTAGAAGAACGAAATTTGGCGAGCCAAGTGGGATTGGTGTACTGATCATTACCTGAAAGTTTCATCAAGATTGGGTTAAAAAGTGTGTGCTGAGATTTCAGGCAACTCGTAGTTTTTTGGAAGCTAGGCAGGCCCTTTATATGAAAGTGATTCTCGCCAGTCTCTGCTTAGGGCTACATCAACAGCAAACAAACCATTGAGATAGAACTTGAAAGTGCTTTATTGTGTCAAGTTTCAAAGAGCTAGCACAAACCGTGTTTGATTTAGAGTTCCAAATACATGTATCCCTATAGGAGAAAACAGAGTGAAACCTCAAAATGAAACCGGTTACTGCCAACGAACGGTTTAACCTAGAAGAACGAAATTTCGAGAGCCAAGTGGGATTGGTGTACTGATCATTACCTGAAAGCATCATCAAGATTGGGTGAAAAAGTGTGTGCTGAGATTTCAGGCAACTCGTAGTTTTTTGGAAGCTTGGCAGGCCCTTTCCATGAAAGTGATTCTCGCCAGTCTCTGCTTAGGGCTACATCAACAGCAAACAAACCATAGAGATAGAACTTGAAACTGCTTTATTGTGTCAAGTTTCAAAGAGCTAGCACAAACCGTGTTTGATTTAGAGTTCCAAAAACATGTATCCCTAAAGGAGAAAACAGAGTGAAATCTCAAAATGAAACCGGTTACTGCCAACGAACGGTTTAACCTAGAAGAACGAAATTTGGCGAGCCAAGTGGGATTGGTGTACTGATCATTACCTGAAAGTTTCATCAAGATTGGGTGAAAAAGTGTGTGCTGAGATTTCAGGCAACTTGTAGTTTTTTGGAAGCTTGGCAGGCCCTTTCTATGAAAGTGATTCTCGCCAGTCTCTGCTTAGGGCTACATCAACAGCAAACAAACCATAGAGAGAGAACTTGAAACTGCTTTATTGTGTCAAGTTTCAAAGAGCTAGCACAAACCGTGTTTGATTTAGAGTTCCAAATACATGTATCCCTATAGGAGGAAACAGAGTGAAACCTCAAAATGAAACCGGTTACTGCCAACGAACGGTTTAACCTAGAAGAACGAAATTTCGAGAGCCAAGTGGGATTGGTGTACTGATCATTACCTGAAAGCATCATCAAGATTGGGTGAAAAAGTGTGTGCTGAGATTTCAGGCAACTCGTAGTTTTTTGGAAGCTAGGCAGGCCCTTTCCATGAAAGTGATTCTCGCCAGTCTCTGCTTAGGGCTACATCAACAGCCACCAAACCATAGTGATAGAACTTGAAACTGCTTTATTGTGTCAAGTTTCAAAGAGCTACCACAAACCATGTTTGATTTAGAGTTCCAAATACATGTATCCCTATAGGAGAAAACAGAGTGAAACCTCAAAATGAAACCGGTTACTGCCAACGAACGGTTTAACCTAGAAGAACGAAATTTGGCGAGCCAAGTGGGATTGGTGTACTGATCATTTCCTGAAAGGTTCATCAAGATTGGGTGAAAAAGTGTGTGCTGAGATTTCAGGCAACTCGTAGTTTTTTGGAAGCTTGGCAGGCCCTTTCCATGAAAGTGATTCTCGCCAGTCTCTGCTTAGGGCTACATCAACAGCAAACAAACCATAGAGATAGAACTTGAAAGTGCTTTATTGTGTCAAGTTTCAAAGAGCTAGCACAAACCGTGTTTGATATAGAGTTCCAAATACAAGTATCCCTATAGGAGAAAACAGAGTGAAACCTCAAAATGAAACCGGTTACTGCTAACGAACGGTTTACCCTAGAAGAACGAAATTTGGCGAGCCAAATGGGATTGGTGTACTGATCATTACCTGAAAGTTTCATCAAGATTGGGTGAAAAATTGTGTGCTGAGATTTCAGGAAACTCGTAGTTTTTTGGAAGCTTGGCAGGCCCTTTCCATGAAAGTGATTCTCGCCAGTCTCTGCTTAGGGCTACATCAACAGCAAACAAACCATAGAGATAGAACTTGAAACTGCTTTATTGTGTCAAGTTTCAAAGAGCTAGCACAAACCGTGTTTGATTTAGAGTTCCAAATACATGTATCCCTATAGGAGAAAACAGAGTGAAACCTCAAAATGAAACCGGTTACTGCCAACGAACGGTTTAAACTAGAAGAACGAAATTTGGCAAGCCAAGTGGGATTGGTGTACTGATCATTACCTGAAAGTTTCATCAAGATTAAGTGAAAAAGTGTGTGCTGAGATTTCAGGCAACTCGTAGTTTTTTGGAAGCTTGGCAGGCCCTTTCCATGAAAGTGATTCTCGCCAGTCTCTGCTTAGGGCTACATCAAGAGCAAACAAACCATAGAGATAGAACTTGAAACTGCTTTATTGTGTCAAGTTTCAAAGAGCTAGCACAAACCGTGTTTGATTTAGAGTTCCAAATACATGTATCCCTATAGGAGAAAACTGAGTGAAACCTCAAAATGAAACCGGTTACTGCCAACGAACGGTTTAACCTAGAAGAACGAAATTTGGCGAGCCAAGTGGGATTGGTGTACTGATCATTACCTGAAAGTTTCATCAAGATTGGGTTAAAAAGTGTGTGCTGAGATTTCAGGCAACTCGTAGTTTTTTGGAAGCTTGGCAGGCCCTTTCCATGAAAGTGATTCTCGCCAGTCTCTGCTTAGGGCTACATCAACAGCCACCAAACCATAGTGATAGAACTTGAAACTGCTTTATTGTGTCAAGTTTCAAAGAGCTAGCACAAACCATGTTTGATTTAGAGTTCCAAATACATGTATCCCTATAGGAGAAAACAGAGTGAAACCTCAAAATGAAACCGGTTACTGCCAACGAACGGTTTAACCTAGAAGAACGAAATTTGGCGAGCCAAGTGGGATTGGTGTACTGATCATTTCCTGAAAGGTTCATCAAGATTGGGTGAAAAAGTGTGTGCTGAGATTTCAGGCAACTCGTAGTTTTTTGGAAGCTTGGCAGGCCCTTTCCATGAAAGTGATTCTCGCCAGTCTCTGCTTAGGGCTACATCAACAGCAAACAAACCATAGAGATAGAACTTGAAAGTGCTTTATTGTGTCAAGTTTCAAAGAGCTAGCACAAACCGTGTTTGATTTAGAGTTCCAAATACAAGTATCCCTATAGGAGAAAACAGAGTGAAACCTCAAAATGAAACCGGTTACTGCTAACGAACGGTTTAACCTAGAAGAACGAAATTTGGCGAGCCAAATGGGATTGGTGTACTGATCATTACCTGAAAGTTTCATCAAGATTGGGTGAAAAATTGTGTGCTGAGATTTCAGGAAACTCGTAGTTTTTTGGAAGCTTGGCAGGCCCTTTCCATGAAAGTGATTCTCGCCAGTCTCTGCTTAGGGCTACATCAACAGCAAACAAACCATAGAGATAGAACTTGAAACTGCTTTATTGTGTCAAGTTTCAAAGAGCTAGCACAAACCGTGTTTGATTTAGAGTTCCAAATACATGTATCCCTATAGGAGAAAACTGAGTGAAACCTCAAAATGAAACCGGTTACTGCCAACGAACGGTTTAACCTAGAAGAACGAAATTTGGCGAGCCAAGTGGGATTGGTGTACTGATCATTACCTGAAAGTTTCATCAAGATTGGGTTAAAAAGTGTGTGCTGAGATTTCAGCCAACTCGTAGTTTTTTGGAAGCTAGGCAGGCCCTTTATATGAAAGTGATTCTCGCCAGTCTCTGCTTAGGGCTACATCAACAGCAAACAAACCATTGAGATAGAACTTGAAAGTGCTTTATTGTGTCAAGTTTCAAAGAGCTAGCACAAACCGTGTTTGATTTAGAGTTCCAAATACATGTATCCCTATAGGAGAAAACAGAGTGAAACCTCAAAATGAAACCGGTTACTGCCAACGAACGGTTTAACCTAGAAGAACGAAATTTCGAGAGCCAAGTGGGATTGGTGTACTGATCATTACCTGAAAGCATCATCAAGATTGGGTGAAAAAGTGTGTGCTGAGATTTCAGGCAACTCGTAGTTTTTTGGAAGCTTGGCAGGCCCTTTCCATGAAAGTGATTCTCGCCAGTCTCTGCTTAGGGCTACATCAACAGCAAACAAACCATAGAGATAGAACTTGAAACTGCTTTATTGTGTCAAGTTTCAAAGAGCTAGCACAAACCGTGTTTGATTTAGAGTTCCAAAAACATGTATCCCTAAAGGAGAAAACAGAGTGAAATCTCAAAATGAAACCGGTTACTGCCAACGAACGGTTTAACCTAGAAGAACGAAATTTGGCGAGCCAAGTGGGATTGGTGTACTGATCATTACCTGAAAGTTTCATCAAGATTGGGTGAAAAAGTGTGTGCTGAGATTTCAGGCAACTTGTAGTTTTTTGGAAGCTTGGCAGGCCCTTTCTATGAAAGTGATTCTCGCCAGTCTCTGCTTAGGGCTACATCAACAGCAAACAAACCATAGAGAGAGAACTTGAAACTGCTTTATTTTGTCAAGTTTCAAAGAGCTAGCACAAACCGTGTTTGATTTAGAGTTCCAAATACATGTATCCCTATAGGAGGAAACAGAGTGAAACCTCAAAATGAAACTGGTTACTGCCAACGAACGGTTTAACCTTGAAGAACGAAATTTCGAGAGCCAAGTGGGATTGGTGTACTGATCATTACCTGAAAGCATCATCAAGATTGGGTGAAAAAGTGTGTGCTGAGATTTCAGGCAACTCGTAGTTTTTTGGAAGCTTGGCAGGCCCTTTTCATGAAAGTGATTCTCGCCAGTCTCTGCTTAGGGCTACATCAACAGCAAACAAACCATAGAGATAGAACTTGAAACTGCTTTATTGTGTCAAGTTTCAAAGAGCTAGCACAAACCGTGTTTGATTTAGAGTTCCAAATACATGTATCCCTATAGGAGAAAACTGAGTGAAACCTCAAAATGAAACCGGTTACTGCCAACGAACGGTTTAACCTAGAAGAACGAAATTTGGCGAGCCAAGTGGGATTGGTGTACTGATCATTACCTGAAAGTTTCATCAAGATTGGGTTAAAAAGTGTGTGCTGAGATTTCAGGCAACTCGTAGTTTTTTGGAAGCTAGGCAGGCCCTTTCCATGAAAGTGATTCTCGCCAGTCTCTGCTTAGGGCTACATCAACAGCCACCAAACCATAGTGATAGAACTTGAAACTGCTTTATTGTGTCAAGTTTCAAAGAGCTAGCACAAACCATGTTTGATTTAGAGTTCCAAATACATGTATCCCTATAGGAGAAAACAGAGTGAAACCTCAAAATGAAACCGGTTACTGCCAACGAACGGTTTAACCTAGAAGAACGAAATTTGGCGAGCCAAGTGGGATTGGTGTACTGATCATTTCCTGAAAGGTTCATCAAGATTGGGTGAAAAAGTGTGTGCTGAGATTTCAGGCAACTCATAGTTTTTTGGAAGCTTGGCAGGCCCTTTCCATGAAAGTGATTCTCGCCAGTCTCTGCTTAGGGCTACATCAACAGCAAACAAACCATAGAGATAGAACTTGAAAGTGCTTTATTGTGTCAAGTTTCAAAGAGCTAGCACAAACCGTGTTTTATATAGAGTTCCAAATACAAGTATCCCTATAGGAGAAAACAGAGTGAAACCTCAAAATGAAACCGGTTACTGCTAACGAACGGTTTAACCTAGAAGAACGAAATTTGGCGAGCCAAATGGGATTGGTGTACTGATCATTACCTGAAAGTTTCATCAAGATTGGGTGAAAAATTGTGTGCTGAGATTTCAGGAAACTCGTAGTTTTTTGGAAGCTTGGCAGGCCCTTTCCATGAAAGTGATTCTCGCCAGTCTCTGCTTAGGGCTACATCAACAGCAAACAAACCATAGAGATAGAACTTGAAACTGCTTTATTGTGTCAAGTTTCAAAGAGCTAGCACAAACCGTGTTTGATTTAGAGTTCCAAATACATGTATCCCTATAGGAGAAAACAGAGTGAAACCTCAAAATGAAACCGGTTACTGCCAACGAACGGTTTAACCTAGAAGAACGAAATTTGGCGAGCCAAGTGGGATTGGTGTACTGATCATTACCTGAAAGTTTCATCAAGATTAAGTGAAAAAGTGTGTGCTGAGATTTCAGGCAACTCGTAGTTTTTTTGGAAGCTTGGCAGGCCCTTTCCATGAAAGTGATTCTCGCCAGTCTCTGCTTAGGGCTACAACAACAGCAAACAAACCATAGAGATAGAACTTGAAACTGCTTTATTGTGTCAAGTTTCAAAGAGCTAGCACAAACCGTGTTTGATTTAGAGTTCCAAATACATGTATCCCTATAGGAGAAAACAGAGTGAAACCTCAAAATGAAACCGGTTACTGCCAACGAACGGTTTAACCTAGAAGAACGAAATTTGGCGAGCCAAGTGGGATTGGTGTACTGATCATTACCTGAAAGTTTCATCAAGATTAAGTGAAAAAGTGTGTGCTGAGATTTCAGTCAACTCGTAGTTTTTTGGAAGCTTGGCAGGCCCTTTCCATAAAAGTGATTCTCGCCAGTCTCTGCTTAGGGCTACATCAACAGCAAACAAACCATAGAGATAGAACTTGAAACTGCTTTATTGTGTCAAGTTTCAAAGAGCTAGCACAAACCGTGTTTGATTTAGAGTTCCAAATACATGTATCCCTATAGGAGAAAACAGAGTGAAACCTCAAAATGAAACCGGTTACTGCCAACGAACGGTTTAACCTAGAAGAACGAAATTTGGCGAGCCAAGTGGGATTGGTGTACTGATCATTACCTGAAAGTTTCATCAAGATTAAGTGAAAAAGTGTGTGCTGAGATTTCAGGCAACTCGTAGTTTTTTGGAAGCTTGGCAGGCCCTTTCCATAAAAGTGATTCTCGCCAGTCTCTGCTTAGGGCTACATCAACAGCAAACAAACCATAGAGATAGAACTTGAAACTGCTTTATTGTGTCAAGTTTCAATGAGCTAGCACAAACCGTGTTTGATTTAGAGTTCCAAATACATGTATCCCTATAGGAGAAAACTGAGTGAAACCTCAAAATGAAACCGGTTACTGCCAAGGAACGGTTTAACCTAGAAGAACGAAATTTGGCGAGCCAAGTGGGATTGGTGTACTGATCATTACCTGAAAGTTTCATCAAGATTGGGTTAAAAAGTGTGTGCTGAGATTTCAGGCAACTCGTAGTTTTTTGGAAGCTAGGCAGGCCCTTTCCATGAAGTGATTCTCGCCAGTCTCTGCTTAGGGCTACATCAACAGCCACCAAACCATAGTGATAGAACTTGAAACTGCTTTATTGTGTCAAGTTTCAAAGAGCTAGCACAAACCATGTTTGATTTAGAGTTCCAAATACATGTATCCCTATAGGAGAAAACAGAGTGAAACCTCAAAATGAAACCGGTTACTGCCAACGAACGGTTTAACCTAGAAGAACGAAATTTGGCGAGCCAAGTGGGATTGGTGTACTGATCATTACCTGAAAGTTTCATCAAGATTGGGTGAAAAAGTGTGTGCTGAGATTTCAGGCAACTCGTAGTTTTTTGGAAGCTTGGCAGGCCCTTTCCATGAAAGTGATTCTCGCCAGTCTCTGCTTAGGGCTACATCAACAGCAAACAAACCATAGAGATAGAACTTGAAAGTGCTTTATTGTGTCAAGTTTCAAAGAGCTAGCACAAACCGTGTTTGATATAGAGTTCCAAATACAAGTATCCCTATAGGAGAAAACAGAGTGAAACCTCAAAATGAAACCGGTTACTGCTAACGAACGGTTTAACCTAGAAGAACGAAATTTGGCGAGCCAAATGGGATTGGTGTACTGATCATTACCTGAAAGTTTCATCAAGATTGGGTGAAAAATTGTGTGCTGAGATTTCAGGAAACTCGTAGTTTTTTGGAAGCTTGGCAGGCCCTTTCCATGAAAGTGATTCTCGCCAGTCTCTGCTTAGGGCTACATCAACAGCAAACAAACCATAGAGATAGAACTTGAAACTGCTTTATTGTGTCAAGTTTCAAAGAGCTAGCACAAACCGTGTTTGATTTAGAGTTCCAAATACATGTATCCCTATAGGAGAAAACAGAGTGAAACCTCAAAATGAAACCGGTTACTGCCAACGAACGGTTTAACCTAGAAGAACGAAATTTCGAGAGCCAAGTGGGATTGGTGTACTGATCATTACCTGAAAGTTTCATCAAGATTGGGTTAAAAAGTGTGTGCTGAGATTTCAGGCAACTCGTAGTTTTTTGGAAGCTAGGCAGGCCCTTTATATGAAAGTGATTCTCGCCAGTCTCTGCTTAGGGCTACATCAACAGCAAACAAACCATTGAGATAGAACTTGAAAGTGCTTTATTGTGTCAAGTTTCAAAGAGCTAGCACAAACCGTGTTTGATTTAGAGTTCCAAATACATGTATCCCTATAGGAGAAAACAGAGTGAAACCTCAAAATGAAACCGGTTACTGCCAACGAACGGTTTAACCTAGAAGAACGAAATTTCGAGAGCCAAGTGGGATTGGTGTACTGATCATTACCTGAAAGCATCATCAAGATTGGGTGAAAAAGTGTGTGCTGAGATTTCAGGCAACTCGTAGTTTTTTGGAAGCTTGGCAGGCCCTTTCCATGAAAGTGATTCTCGCCAGTCTCTGCTTAGGGCTACATCAACAGCAAACAAACCATAGAGATAGAACTTGAAACTGCTTTATTGTGTCAAGTTTCAAAGAGCTAGCACAAACCGTGTTTGATTTAGAGTTCCAAATACATGTATCCCTATAGGAGAAAACTGAGTGAAACCTCAAAATGAAACCGGTTACTGCCAACGAACGGTTTAACCTAGAAGAACGAAATTTGGCGAGCCAAGTGGGATTGGTGTACTGATCATTACCTGAAAGTTTCATCAAGATTGGGTTAAAAAGTGTGTGCTGAGATTTCAGGCAACTCGTAGTTTTTTGGAAGCTAGGCAGGCCCTTTCCATGAAAGTGATTCTCGCCAGTCTCTGCTTAGGGCTACATCAACAGCCACCAAACCATAGTGATAGAACTTGAAACTGCTTTATTGTGTCAAGTTTCAAAGAGCTAGCACAAACCATGTTTGATTTAGAGTTCCAAATACATGTATCCCTATAGGAGAAAACAGAGTGAAACCTCAAAATGAAACCGGTTACTGCCAACGAACGGTTTAACCTAGAAGAACGAAATTTGGCGAGCCAAGTGGGATTGGTGTACTGATCATTTCCTGAAAGGTTCATCAAGATTGGGTGAAAAAGTGTGTGCTGAGATTTCAGGCAACTCGTAGTTTTTTGGAAGCTTGGCAGGCCCTTTCCATGAAAGTGATTCTCGCCAGTCTCTGCTTAGGGCTACATCAACAGCAAACAAACCATAGAGATAGAACTTGAAAGTGCTTTATTGTGTCAAGTTTCAAAGAGCTAGCACAAACCGTGTTTGATATAGAGTTCCAAATACAAGTATCCCTATAGGAGAAAACAGAGTGAAACCTCAAAATGAAACCGGTTACTGCTAACGAACGGTTTAACCTAGAAGAACGAAATTTGGCGAGCCAAATGGGATTGGTGTACTGATCATTACCTGAAAGTTTCATCAAGATTGGGTGAAAAATTGTGTGCTGAGATTTCAGGCAACTCGTAGTTTTTTGGAAGCTTGGCAGGCCCTTTCCATGAAAGTGATTCTCGCCAGTCTCTGCTTAGGGCTCCATCATCAGCAAACAAACCATAGAGATAGAACTTGAAACTGCTTTATTGTGTCAAGTTTCAAAGAGCTAGCACAAACCGTGTTTGATTTAGAGTTCCAAATACATGTATCCCTATAGGAGAAAACAGAGTGAAACCTCAAAATGAAACCGGTTACTGCCAACGAACGGTTTAACCTAGAAGAACGAAATTTGGCGAGCCAAGTGGGATTGGTGTACTGATCATTACCTGAAAGTTTCATCAAGATTAAGTGAAAAAGTGTGTGCTGAGATTTCAGGAAACTCGTAGTTTTTTGGAAGCTTGGCAGGCCCTTTCCATGAAAGTGATTCTCGCCAGTCTCTGCTTAGGGCTACATCAACAGCAAACAAACCATAGAGATAGAACTTGAAACTGCTTTATTGTGTCAAGTTTCAAAGAGCTAGCACAAACCGTGTTTGATTTAGAGTTCCAAATACATGTATCCCTATAGGAGAAAACAGAGTGAAACCTCAAAATGAAACCGGTTACTGCCAACGAACGGTTTAAACTAGAAGAACGAAATTTGGCGAGCCAAGTGGGATTGGTGTACTGATCATTACCTGAAAGTTTCATCAAGATTAAGTGAAAAAGTGTGTGCTGAGATTTCAGGCAACTCGTAGTTTTTTGGAAGCTTGGCAGGCCCTTTCCATGAAAGTGATTCTCGCCAGTCTCTGCTTAGGGCTACATCAACAGCAAACAAACCATAGAGATAGAACTTGAAACTGCTTTATTGTGTCAAGTTTCAAAGAGCTAGCACAAACCGTGTTTGATTTAGAGTTCCAAATACATGTATCCCTATAGGAGAAAACTGAGTGAAACCTCAAAATGAAACCGGTTACTGCCAAGGAACGGTTTAACCTAGAAGAACGAAATTTGGCGAGCCAAGTGGGATTGGTGTACTGATCATTACCTGAAAGTTTCATCAGGATTGGGTTAAAAAGTGTGTGCTGAGATTTCATGCAACTCGTAGTTTTTTGGAAGCTAGGCAGGCCCTTTCCATGAAAGTGATTCTCGCCAGTCTCTGCTTAGGGCTACATCAACAGCCACCAAACCATAGTGATAGAACTTGAAACTGCTTTATTGTGTCAAGTTTCAAAGAGCTAGCACAAACCATGTTTGATTTAGAGTTCCAAATACATGTATCCCTATAGGAGAAAACAGAGTGAAACCTCAAAATGAAACCGGTTACTGCCAACGAACGGTTTAAACTAGAAGAACGAAATTTGGCGAGCCAAGTGGGATTGGTGTACTGATCATTACCTGAAAGTTTCATCAAGATTGGGTGAAAAAGTGTGTGCTGAGATTTCAGGCAACTCGTAGTTTTTTGGAAGCTTGGCAGGCCCTTTCCATGAAAGTGATTCTCGCCAGTCTCTGCTTAGGGCTACATCAACAGCAAACAAACCATAGAGATAGAACTTGAAAGTGCCTTATTGTGTCAAGTTTCAAAGAGCTAGCACAAACCGTGTTTGATATAGAGTTCCAAATACAAGTATCCCTATAGGAGAAAACAGAGTGAAACCTCAAAATGAAACCGGTTACTGCTAACGAACGGTTTAACCTAGAAGAACGAAATTTGGCGAGCCAAATGGGATTGGTGTACTGATCATTACCTGAAAGTTTCATCAAGATTGGGTGAAAAATTGTGTGCTGAGATTTCAGGAAACTCGTAGTTTTTTGGAAGCTAGGCAGGCCCTTTATATGAAAGTGATTCTCGCCAGTCTCTGCTTAGGGCTACATCAACAGCAAACAAACCATTGAGATAGAACTTGAAAGTGCTTTATTGTGTCAAGTTTCAAAGAGCTAGCACAAACCGTGTTTGATTTAGAGTTCCAAATACATGTATCCCTATAGGAGAAAACAGAGTGAAACCTCAAAATGAAACCGGTTACTGCCAACGAACGGTTTAACCTAGAAGAACGAAATTTCGAGAGCCAAGTGGGATTGGTGTACTGATCATTACCTGAAAGCATCATCAAGATTGGGTGAAAAAGTGTGTGCTGAGATTTCAGGCAACTCGTAGTTTTTTGGAAGCTTGGCAGGCCCTTTCCATGAAAGTGATTCTCGCCAGTTCTGCTTAGGGCTACATCAACAGCAAACAAAACCATAGAAGATGAACTTGAAACTGCTTTATTGTGTCAAGTTTCAAAGAGCTAGCACAAACCGTGTTTGATTTAGAGTTCCAAAAACATGTATCCCTAAAGGAGAAACAGAGTGAAATCTCAAAATGGAAACCGGTTACTGCCAACGAACGGTTTAACCTAGAAGAACGAAATTTGGCGAGCCAAGTGGGATTGGTGTACTGATCATTACCTGAAAGTTTCATCAAGATTGGGTGAAAAAGTGTGTGCTGAGATTTCAGGCAACTTGTAGTTTTTTGGAAGCTTGGCAGGCCCTTTCTATGAAAGTGATTCTCGCCATCTCTGCTTAGGGCTACATCAACAGCAAACAAACCATAGAGAGAGAACTTGAAACTGCTTTATTGTGTCAAGTTTCAAAGAGCTAGCACAAACCGTGTTTGATTTAGAGTTCCAAATACATGTATCCCTATAGGAGAAAACAGAGTGAAACCTCAAAATGAAACCGGTTACTGCCAACGAACGGTTTAACCTAGAAGAACGAAATTTCGAGAGCCAAGTGGGATTGGTGTACTGATCATTACCTGAAAGCATCATCAAGATTGGGTGAAAAAGTGTGTGCTGAGATTTCAGGCAACTCGTAGTTTTTTGGAAGCTTGGCAGGCCCTTTCCATGAAAGTGATTCTCGCCAGTCTCTGCTTAGGGCTACATCAACAGCAAACAAACCATAGAGATAGAACTTGAAACTGCTTTATTGTGTCAAGTTTCAAAGAGCTAGCACAAACCGTGTTTGATTTAGAGTTCCAAAATACATGTATCCCTATAGGAGAAAAACTGAGTGAAACCTCAAAATGAAACCGGTTACTGCCAAGGAACGGTTTAACCTAGAAGACGAAATTTGGCAGCCAAGTGGGATTGGTGTACTGATCATTACCTGAAAGTTTCATCAAGATTGGGTTAAAAAGTGTGTGCTGAGATTTCAGGAAACTCGTAGTTTTTTGAAGCTAGGCAGGCCTTTCCATGAAAGTGATTCTCGCCAGTCCTCTGCTTAGGGCTACATCAACAGCCACCAAACCATAGTGATAGAAGTTGAAACTGCTTTATTGTGTCAAGTTTCAAAGAGCTAGCACAAACCATGTTTGATTTAGAGTTCCAAATACATGTATCCCTATAGGAGAAAACAGAGTGAAACCTCAAAATGAAACCGGTTACTGCCAACGAACGGTTAACCTAGAAGAACGAAATTTGGCGAGCCAAGTGGGATTGGTGTACTGATCATTTCCTGAAAGGTTCATCAAGAGTTGGGTGAAAAAGTGTGTGCTGAGATTTCAGGCAACTCGAGTAGTTTTTTGGAAGCTTGGCAGGCCCTTTCCATGAAAGTGATTCTCGCCAGTCTCTGCTTAGGGCTACATCAACAGCAAACAAACCATAGGAGATAGAACTTGAAAGTGCTTTATTGTGTCAAGTTTCAAAGAGCTAGCACAAACCGTGTTTGATATAGAGTTCCAAATACAAGTATCCCTATAGGAGAAAACAGAGTGAAACCTCAAAATGAAACCGGTTACTGCTAACGAACGGTTTAACCTAGAAGAACGAAATTTGGCGAGCCAAATGGGATTGGTGTACTGATCATTACCTGAAAGTTTCATCAAGATTGGGTGAAAAATTGTGTGCTGAGATTTCAGGAAACTCTTAGTTTTTTGGAAGCTTGGCAGGCCCTTTCCATGAAAGTGATTCTCGCCAGTCTCTGCTTAGGGCTACATCAACAGCAAACAAACCATAGAGATAGAACTTGAAACTGCTTTATTGTGTCAAGTTTCAAAGAGCTAGCACAAACCGTGTTTGATTTAGAGTTCCAAATACATGTATCCCTATAGGAGAAAACAGAGTGAAACCTCAAAATGAAACGGTTACTGCCAACGAACGGTTTAACCTAGAAGAACGAAATTTGGCGAGGCAAGTGGGATTGGTGTACTGATCATTACCTGAAAGTTTCATCAAGATTGGGTTAAAAAGTGTGTGCTGAGATTCAGGCAACTCGTAGTTTTTGGAAGCTAGGCAGGCCCTTTATATGAAAGTGATTCTCGCCAGTCTCTGCTTAGGGCTACATCAACAGCAAACAAACCATTGAGATAGAACTTGAAAGTGCTTTATTGTGTCAAGTTCAAAGAGCTAGCACAAACCGTGTTTGATTTAGAGTTCCAAATACATGTATCCCTATAGGAGAAAAACAGAGTGAAACCTCAAAATGAAACCGGTTACTGCCAACGAACGGTTTAACCTAGAAGAACGAAATTTCGAGAGCCAAGTGGGATTGGTGTACTGATCATTACCTGAAAGCATCATCAAGATTGGGTGAAAAGTGTGTGCTGAGATTTCAGGCAACTCGTAGTTTTTTGGAAGCTTGGCAGGTCCTTTCCATGAAAGTGATTCTCGCCAGTCTCTGCTTAGGGCTACATCAACAGCAAACAAACCATAGAGATAGGAACTTGAAACTGCTTTATTGTGGTCAAGTTTCAAAGAGCTAGCACAAACCGTGTTGATTTAGAGTTCCAAAAACATGTATCCCTAAAGGAGAAAACAGAGTAAAATCTCAAAATGAAACCGGTTACTGCCAACGAACGGTTTAACCTAGAAGAACGAAATTTGGCGAGCCAAGTGGGAGTGGTGTACTGATCATTACCTGAAAGTTTCATCAAGATTGGGTGAAAAAGTGTGTGCTGAGATTTCAGGCAACTTGTAGTTTTTTGGAAGCTTGGCAGGCCCTTTCTATGAAAGTGATTCTCGCCAGTCTCTGCTTAGGGCTACATCAACAGCAAACAAACCATAGAGAGAGAACTTGAAACTGCTTTATTGTGTCAAGTTTCAAAGAGCTAGCACAAACGTGTTTGATTTAGAGTTCCAAATACATGTATCCCTATAGGAGAAAACAGAGTGAAACCTCAAAATGAAACCGGTTACTGCCAAGGAACGGTTTAACTTAGAAGAACGAAATTTGGCGTGCCAAGTAGGATTGGTGTACTGATCATTACCTGAAAGTTTCATCAAGATTGGGTGAAAAAGTGTGTGCTGAGATTTCAGGCAACTCGTAGTTTTTTGGAAGCTTGGCAGGCCCTTTCCATGAAAGTGATTCTCGCCAGTCTCTGCTTAGGGCTACATCAACAGCAAACAAACCATAGTGATAGAACTTGAAACTGCTTTATTGTGTCAAGTTTCAAAGAGCTAGCACAAACCGTGTTTGATTTAGAGTTCCAAATACATGTATCCCTATAGGAGAAAACAGAGTGAAACCTCAAAATGAAACCGGTTACTGCTAACGAACGGTTTAACCTAGAAGAACGAAATTTGGCGAGCCAAGTGGGATTGGTGTACTGATCATTACCTGAAAGTTTCATCAAGATTGGGTGAAAAAGTGTGTGCTGAGATCTCAGGCAACTCGTAGTTTTTTGGGAAGCTTGGCAGGCCCTTTCCATGAAAGTGATTCTCGCCAGTCTCTGCTTAGGGCTACATCAACAGCAAACAAATCATAGAGATAGAATTTGAAACTGCTTTATTGTGTCAAGTTTCAAAGAGCTAGCACAAACCGTGTTTGATTTAGAGTTCCAAATACATGTATCCCTATAGGAGAAAACTGAGTGAAACCTCAAAATGAAACCGGTTACTGACAACGAACGGTTTAACCTAGAAGAACGAAATTTGGCGAGCCAAGTGGGATTGGTGTACTGATCATTACCTGAAAGTTTCATCAAGATTGGGTTAAAAAGTGTGTGCTGAGATTTCAGGCAACTCGTAGTTTTTTGGAAGCTAGGCAGGCCCTTTCCATGAAAGTGATTCTCGCCAGTCTCTGCTTAGGGCTACATCAACAGCCACCAAACCATAGTGATAGAACTTGAAACTGCTTTATTGTGTCAAGTTTCAAAGAGCTAGCACAAACCGTGTTTGATTTAGAGTTCCAAATACATGTATCCCTATAGGAGAAAACAGAGTGAAACCTCAAAATGAAACCGGTTACTGCCAACGAACGGTTTAACCTAGAAGAACGAAATTTGGCGAGCCAAGTGGGATTGGTGTACTGATCATTACCTGAAAGTTTCATCAAGATTGGGTGAAAAAGTGTGTGCTGAGATTTCAGGCAACTCGTAGTTTTTTGGAAGCTTGGCAGGCCCTTTCCATCAAAGTGATTCTCGCCAGTCTCTGCTTAGGGCTACATTCAACAGCAAACACACCATAGAGATAGAACTTGAAACTGCTTTATCGTGTCAAGTTTCAAAGAGCTAGCACAAACCGTGTTTGATATAGAGTTCCAAATACATGTATCCCTATAGGGAGAAAACAGAGTGAAACCTCAAAATGAAACCGGTTACTGCTAACGAACGGTTTGCCTAGAAGAACGAAATTTGGCGAGCCAAGTGGGATTGGTGTACTGATCATTACCTGAAAGTTTCATCAAGATTGGGTGAAAAAGTGTGTGCTGAGATTTCAGGCAACTCGTAGTTTTTTGGAAGCTTGGCAGGCCCTTTCCATGAAGTGATTCTCGCCAGTCTCTGCTTAGGGCTACATCAACAGCAAACAAACCATAGAGATAGAACTTGAAACTGCTTTATTGTGTCAAGTTTCAAAGAGCTAGCACAAACCGTGTTTGATTTAGAGTTCCAAATACATGTATCCCTATAGGAGAAAACAGAGTGAAACCTCAAAATGAAACCGGTTACTGCCAACGAACGGTTTAACCTAGAAGAACGAAATTTGGCGAGCCAAGTGGGATTGGTGTACTGATCATTACCTGAAAGTTTCATCAAGATTGGCAGAAAAAGTGTTTGCTGAGATTTCAGGCAACTCGTAGTTTTTTGGAAGCTTGGCAGGCCCTTTCCATGAAAGTGATTCTCGCCACTCTTTGCTTAGGGCTACAACAACAGCAAACAAACCATAGAGATAGAACTTGAAACTGCTTTATTGTGTCAAGTTTCAAAGAGCTAGCACAAACCGTGTTTGATTTAGAGATCCAAATACATGTATCCCTATAGGAGAAAACACAGTGAAACCTCAAAATGAAACCGGTTACTGCCAACGAACGGTTTAACCTAGAAGAACAAAATTTGGCGAGCCAAGTGGGATTGGTGTACTGATCATTACCTGAAAGTTTCATCAAGATCGGGTGAAAAAGTGTGTGCTGAGATGTCAGGCAACTCGTAGTTTTTTGGAAGCTTGGCAGGCCCTTTCCATGAAAGTGATTCTCGCCGGTCTCTGCTTAGGGCTACATCAACAGCAAACAAACCATAGAGATAGAACTTGAAACTGATTTATTGTGTCAAGTTTCAAAGAGCTAGCACAAACCGTGTTTGATTTAGAGTTCCAAATACATGTATCCCTATAGGAGAAAACAGATTGAAACCTCAAAATGAAACCGGTTACTGCCAACGAACGGTTTAACCTAGAAGAACGAAATTTGGCGAGTCAAGTCGGATTGGAGTACTGATCATTACCTGAAAGTTTCATCAAGATTGGGTGAAAAAGTGTGTGCTGAGATTTCAGGCAACTCGTAGTTTTTTGGAAGCTTGGCAGGCCTTTCCATAAAAGTGATTCTCGCCAGTCTCTGCTTTGGGCTACATCAACAGCAAACAAACCATAGAGATAGAACTTGAAACTGCTTTATTGTGTGAAGTTTCAAAGAGCTAGCACAAACCGTGTTTGATTTAGAGTTCCAAATGCATGTATCCCTATAGGAGAAAAACAGAGTGAAACCTCAAAATGAAACCGGTTACTGCCAACGAACGGTTTAACCTAGAAGAACAAAATTTTGCGAGCCAAGTGGGATTGCTGTACTGATCATTACCTGAAAGTTTCATCAAGATTGGGTGAAAAAGTGTGTGCTGAGATTTCTGGCAACTCGTAGTTTTTGGAAGCTAGGCAGGCCTTTTCCATGAAAGTGATTCTCGCCAGTCTCTGCTTAGGGCTACATCAACAGCAAACAAACCATAGAGATAGAACTTGAAACTGCTTTATTGTGTGAAGTTTCAAAGAGCTAGCACAAACCTTGTTTGATTTAGAGTTCCAAATACATGTATCCCTATAGGAGAAAACAGAGTGAAACCTCAAAATGAAACCGGTTACTTCCAACGAACGGTTTAACCTAGAAGAACGAAATTTGGCGAGCCAAGTGGGATTGGTGTACTGATCATTACCTGAAAGTTTCATCAAGATTGGCAGAAAAAGTGTTTGCTGAGATTTCAGGCAACTCGTAGTTTTTTTGGAAGCCTGGCAGGCCCTTTCCATGAAAGTGATTCTCGCCACTCTTTGCTTAGGGCTACAACAACAGCAAACAAACCATAGAGATAGAACTTGAAACTGCTTTATTGTGTCAAGTTTCAAAGAGCTAGCACAAACCGTGTTTGATTTAGAGATCCAAATACATGTATCCCTATAGGAGAAAACACAGTGAAACCTCAAAATGAAACCGGTTACTGCCAACGAACGGTTTAACCTAGAAGAACAAAATTTGGCGAGCCAAGTGGGATTGGTGTACTGATCATTACCTGAAAGTTTCATCAAGATCGGGTGAAAAAGTGTGTGCTGAGATGTCAGGCAACTCGTAGTTTTTTGGAAGCTTGGCAGGCCCTTTCCATGAAAGTGATTCTCGCCGGTCTCTGCTTAGGGCTACATCAACAGCAAACAAACCATAGAGATAGAACTTGAAACTGATTTATTGTGTCAAGTTTCAAAGAGCTAGCACAAACCGTGTTTGATTTAGAGTTCCAAATACATGTATCCCTATAGGAGAAAACAGATTGAAACCTCAAAATGAAACCGGTTACTGCCAACGAACGGTTTAACCTAGAAGAACGAAATTTGGCGAGTCAAGTCGGATTGGAGTACTGATCATTACCTGAAAGTTTCATCAAGATTGGGTGAAAAAGTGTGTGCTGAGATTTCAGGCAACTCGTAGTTTTTTGGAAGCTTGGCAGGCCCTTTCCATAAAAGTGATTCTCGCCAGTCTCTGCTTTGGGCTACATCAACAGCAAACAAACCATAGAGATAGAACTTGAAACTGCTTTATTGTGTGAAGTTTCAAAGAGCTAGCACAAACCGTGTTTGATTTAGAGTTCCAAATGCATGTATCCCTATAGGAGAAAACAGAGTGAAACCTCAAAATGAAACCGGTTACTGCCAACGAACGGTTTAACCTAGAAGAACAAAATTTTGCGAGCCAGTGGGATTGCTGTACTGATCATTACCTGAAAGTTTCATCAAGATTGGGTGAAAAAGTGTGTGCTTAGATTTCAGGCAACTCGTAGTTTTTGGAAGCTAGGCAGGCCCTTTCTATGAAAGTGATTCTCGCCAGTCTCTGCTTAGGGCTACATCAACAGCAAACAAACCATAGAGATAGAACTTGAAACTGCTTTATTGTGTCAAGTTTCAAAGAGCTAGCACAAACCTTGTTTGATTTAGAGTTCCAAATACATGTATCCCTATAGGAGAAAACAGAGTGAAACCTCAAAATGAAACCGGTTACTGCCAACGAACGGTTTAACCTAGAAGAACGAAATTTGGCGAGCCAAGTGGGATTGGTGTACTGATCATTACCTGAAAGTTTCATCAAGATTGGCAGAAAAAGTGTTTGCTGAGATTTCAGGCAACTCGTAGTTTTTTGGAAGCTTGGCAGGCCCTTTCCATGAAAGTGATTCTCGCCACTCTTTGCTTAGGGCTACAACAACAGCAAACAAACCATAGAGATAGAACTTGAAACTGCTTTATTGTGTCAAGTTTCAAAGAGCTAGCACAAACCGTGTTTGATTTAGAGATCCAAATACATGTATCCCTATAGGAGAAAACTGAGTGAAACCTCAAAATGAAACCGGTTACTGCCAACGAACGGTTTAACCTAGAAGAACAAAATTTGGCGAGCCAAGTGGGATTGGTGTACTGATCATTACCTGAAAGTTTCTTCAAGATCGGGTGAAAAAGTGTGTGCTGAGATGTCAGGCAACTCGTAGTTTTTTGGAAGCTTGGCAGGCCCTTTCCATGAAAGTGATTCTCTCCAGTCTCTGCTTAGGGCTACATCAACAGCAAACAAACCATAGAGATAGAACTTGAAACTGCTTTATTGTGTCAAGTTTCAAAGAGCTAGCACAAACCGTGTTTGATTTAGAGTTCCAAATACATGTATCCCTATAGGAGAAAACAGAGTGAAACCTCAAAATGAAACCGGTTACTGCCAACGAACGGTTTAACCTAGAAGAACGAAATTTCGCGAGCCAAGTGGGATTGGTGTACTGATCATTACCTAAAAGTTTCATCAAGATTGGGTGAAAATGTGTGTGCTGAGATTTCAGGCAACTCGTAGTTTTTTGGAAGCTTGGCAGGCCCTTTCCATCAAAGTGATTCTCGCCAGTCTCTGCTTAGGGCTATATCAACAGCAAACAAACCATAGAGATAGAACTTGAAACTGCTTTATTGTGTCAAGTTTCAAAGAGCTAGCACAAACCGTGTTTGATTTAGAGTTCCAAATACATGTATCCCTATAGGAGAAAACAGAGTGAAACCTCAAAATGAAACCGGTTACTGCCAACGAACGGTTTAACCTAGAAGAAACGAAATTTGGCGAGCCAAGTGGGATTGGTGAACTGATCATTACCTGAAAGTTTCATCAAGATTGGGTGAAAAAGTGTGTGCTGAGATTTCAGGCAACTCGTAGTTTTTTGGAAGCTAGGCAGGCCTTTTCCATGAAAGTGATTCTCGCCAGTCTCTGCTTAGGGCTACATCAACAGCAAACAAACCATAGAGATAGAACTTGAAACTGCTTTATTGTGTCAAGTTTCAAAGAGCTAGCACAAACCTTGTTTGATTTAGAGTTCCAAATACATGTATCCCTATAGGAGAAAACAGAGTGAAACCTCAAAATGAAACCGGTTACTTCCAATGAACGGTTTAACCTAGAAGAACGAAATTTGGCGAGCCAAGTGGGATTGGTGTACTGATCATTACCTGAAAGTTTCATCAAGATTGGCAGAAAAAGTGTTTGCTGAGATTTCAGGCAACTCGTAGTTTTTGGAAGCTTGGCAGGCCCTTTCCATGAAAGTGATTCTCGCCACTCTTTGCTTAGGGCTACAACAACAGCAAACAAACCATAGAGATAGAACTTGAAACTGCTTTATTGTGTCAAGTTTCAAAGAGCTAGCACAAACCGTGTTTGATTTTGAGATCCAAATACATGTATCCCTATAGGAGAAAACACAGTGAAACCTCAAAATGAAACCGGTTACTGCCAACGAACGGTTTAACCTAGAAGAACAAAATTTGGCGAGCCAAGTGGGATTGGTGTACTGATCATTACCTGAAAGTTTCATCAAGATCGGGTGAAAAAGTGTGTGCTGAGATGTCAAGCAACTCGTAGTTTTTTGGAAGCTTGGCAGGCCCTTTCCATGAAAGTGATTCTCGCCGGTCTCTGCTTAGGGCTACATCAACAGCAAACAAACCATAGAGATAGAACTTGAAACTGATTTATTGTGTCAAGTTTCAAAGAGCTAGCACAAACCGTGTTTGATTTAGAGTTCCAAATACATGTATCCCTATAGGAGAAAACAGATTGAAACCTCAAAATGAAACCGGTTACTGCCAACGAACGGTTTAACCTAGAAGAACGAAATTTGGCGAGTCAAGTCGGATTGGAGTACTGATCATTACCTGAAAGTTTCATCAAGATTGGGTGAAAAAGTGTGTGCTGAGATTTCAGGCAACTCGTAGTTTTTTGGAAGCTTGGCAGGCCCTTTCCATAAAAGTGATTCTCGCCAGTCTCTGCTTTGGGCTACATCAACAGCAAACAAACCATAGAGATAGAACTTGAAACTGCTTTATTGTGTGAAGTTTCAAAGAGCTAGCACAAACCGTGTTTGATTTAGAGTTCCAAATGCATGTATCCCTATAGGAGAAAACAGAGTGAAACCTCAAAATGAAACCGGTTACTGCCAACGAACGGTTTAACCTAGAAGAACAAAATTTTGCGAGCCAAGGGGATTGCTGTACTGATCATTACCTGAAAGTTTCATCAAGATTGGGTGAAAAAGTGTGTGCTTAGATTTCAGGCAACTCGTAGTTTTTTGGAAGCTAGGCAGGCCCTTTCTATGAAAGTGATTCTCGCCAGTCTCTGCTTAGGGCTACATCAACAGCAAAAAAACCATAGAGATAGAACTTGAAACTGCTTTATTGTGTCAAGTTTCAAAGAGCTAGCACAAACCTTGTTTGATTTAGAGTTCCAAATACATGTATCCCTATAGGAGAAAACAGAGTGAAACCTCAAAATGAAACCGGTTACTTCCAATGAACGGTTTAACCTAGAAGAACGAAATTTGGCGAGCCAAGTGGGATTGGTGTACTGATCATTACCTGAAAGTTTCATCAAGATTGGCAGAAAAAGTGTTTGCTGAGATTTCAGGCAACTCGTAGTTTTTTGGAAGCTTGGCAGGCCCTTTCCATGAAAGTGATTCTCGCCACTCTTTGCTTAGGGCTACAACAACAGCAAACAAACCATAGAGATAGAACTTGAAACTGCTTTATTGTGTCAAGTTTCAAAGAGCTAGCACAAACCGTGTTTGATTTTGAGATCCAAATACATGTATCCCTATAGGAGAAAACACAGTGAAACCTCAAAATGAAACCGGTTACTGCCAACGAACGGTTTAACCTAGAAGAACAAAATTTGGCGAGCCAAGTGGGATTGGTGTACTGATCATTACCTGAAAGTTTCATCAAGATCGGGTGAAAAAGTGTGTGCTGAGATGTCAAGCAACTCGTAGTTTTTGGAAGCTTGGCAGGCCCTTTCCATGAAAGTGATTCTCGCCGGTCTCTGCTTAGGGCTACATCAACAGCAAACAAACCATAGAGATAGAACTTGAAACTGATTTATTGTGTCAAGTTTCAAAGAGCTAGCACAAACCGTGTTTGATTTAGAGTTCCAAATACATGTATCCCTATAGGAGAAAACAGATTGAAACCTCAAAATGAAACCGGTTACTGCCAACGAACGGTTTAACCTAGAAGAACGAAATTTGGCGAGTCAAGTCGGATTGGAGTACTGATCATTACCTGAAAGTTTCATCAAGATTGGGTGAAAAAGTGTGTGCTGAGATTTCAGGCAACTCGTAGTTTTTTGGAAGCTTGGCAGGCCCTTTCCATAAAAGTGATTCTCGCCAGTCTCTGCTTTGGGCTACATCAACAGCAAACAAACCATAGAGATAGAACTTGAAACTGCTTTATTGTGTGAAGTTTCAAAGAGCTAGCACAAACCGTGTTTGATTTAGAGTTCCAAATGCATGTATCCCTATAGGAGAAAACAGAGTGAAACCTCAAAATGAAACCGGTTACTGCCAACGAACGGTTTAACCTAGAAGAACAAAATTTTGCGAGCCAAGTGGGATTGCTGTACTGATCATTACCTGAAAGTTTCATCAAGATTGGGTGAAAAAGTGTGTGCTTAGATTTCAGGCAACTCGTAGTTTTTTGGAAGCTAGGCAGGCCCTTTCTATGAAAGTGATTCTCGCCAGTCTCTGCTTAGGGCTACATCAACAGCAAAAAAACCATAGAGATAGAACTTGAAACTGCTTTATTGTGTCAAGTTTCAAAGAGCTAGCACAAACCTTGTTTGATTTAGAGTTCCAAATACATGTATCCCTATAGGAGAAAACAGAGTGAAACCTCAAAATGAAACCGGTTACTGCCAACGAACGGTTTAACCTAGAAGAACGAAATTTGGCGAGCCAAGTGGGATTGGTGTACTGATCATTACCTGAAAGTTTCATCAAGATTGGCAGAAAAAGTGTTTGCTGAGATTTCAGGCAACTCGTAGTTTTTTGGAAGCTTGGCAGGCCCTTTCCATGAAAGTGATTCTCGCCACTCTTTGCTTAGGGCTACAACAACAGCAAACAAACCATAGAGATAGAACTTGAAACTGCTTTATTGTGTCAAGTTTCAAAGAGCTAGCACAAACCGTGTTTGATTTAGAGATCCAAATACATGTATCCCTATAGGAGAAAACACAGTGAAACCTCAAAATGAAACCGGTTACTGCCAACGAACGGTTTAACCTAGAAGAACAAAATTTGGCGAGCCAAGTGGGATTGGTGTACTGATCATTACCTGAAAGTTTCATCAAGATCGGGTGAAAAAGTGTGTGCTGAGATGTCAGGCAACTCGTAGTTTTTTGGAAGCTTGGCAGGCCCTTCATGAAAGTGATTCTCGCCAGTCTCTGCTTAGGGCTACATCAACAGCAAACAAACCATAGAGATAGAACTTGAAACTGCTTTATTGTGTCAAGTTTCAAAGAGCTAGCACAAACCGTGTTTGATTTAGAGTTCCAAATACATGTATCCCTATAGGAGGAAAACAGAGTGAAACCTCAAAATGTAACCGGTTTACTGCCAACGAACGGTTTTAACCTAGAAGAACGAAATTTCGCGAGCCAAGTGGGATTGGTGTAC
>NW_027522226.1:0-25977 GCF_052094955.1 Ictidomys tridecemlineatus | reverse complement strand
CTTCCAAAAAACTACGAGTTGCCTGAAATCTCAGCCAACATTTTTTTCACCCAATCTTGATGATTCTTTCAGGTAATGATCAGTACACCAAAACCACTTGGCTCACCGAATTTCGTTCTTCTAGGTTAAAACGTTCGTTTGCAGTAACCGTTTTCATTTTTAGGTTTCACTCTGTTTTCTCCTATAGGGATACATGTATTTGGAACACTAAATCAAACACGGTTTGTGCTAGCTCTTTGATACTTGACACAATAAAGCAGTTTCAAGTTCTTTCTCTATGGTTTGTTTGCTGTTGATGTAGCCCTAAACAAAGACTGGTGAAAATCACTTTCATGGAAAGGGGTTGCCAAGCTTCCAAAAAACTCTGAGTTGCCTGAAATCTCAGCCAACATTTTTTCACCCAATCTTGATGAATCTTTCAGGTAATGATCAGTACACCAAAACCACTTGGCTCACCAAATTTCGTTCTTCTAGGTTAAACCGTTCGTTTGCAGTAACCGTTTTCATTTTTAGGTTTCACTCTGTTTTCTCCAATAGGGATACATGTATTTGAAACTCTAAATCAAACACGGTTTGTGCTAGCTCTTTGAAACTTGACACAATAAATCAGTGTCAAGTTCTATCTCTATGGTTTGTTTGCTGTTGATGTAGCCCTAAGCAGAGAGTGGCGAAAATCACTTTCATGGAAAGGGGTTGCCAAGCTTCCAAAAAACTACGAGATGCCTGAAATCTCAGCCAACATTTTTTCACCCAATCTTGATGAATCTTTCAGGTAATGATCACTACACCAAAACCACTTGGCTCACCAAATTTCGTTCTTCTAGGTTAAAACGTTCGTTTGCAGTAACCGTTTTCAATTTTAGATTTCACTCTGTTTTCTCCTATAGGGACACATGTATTTGGAACTCTAAATCAAACACGGTTTGTGCTAGCACTTTGAAACTTGACACAATAAAGCAGTTTCAAGTTCTATCTCTATGGTTTGTTTGCTGTTGATGTAGCCCTAAGCAGAGACTGGTGAAAATCACTTTCATGAAAAGGGGTTGCCAAGCTTCCAAAAAACTACGAGTTGCCTGAAATCTCAGCCAACATTTTTTCACCCAATCTTGATGATTCTTTCAGGTAATGATCAGTACACCAAAGCCACTTGTCTCTCCTAATTTCGTTCTTCTAGGTTAAACCGTTGGTCTGCAGTAACCGTTTTCATTTTTAGGTTTCACTTTGTTTTCTCATATAGGGATACATGTATTTGGAACTCTAAATCAAACACGGTTTGTGCTAGCTCTTTGAAACTTGACACAATAAAGCAGTCTCAAGTTCTATCTCTATGGTTTGTTTGCTGTTGATGTAGCCCTAAGCAGAGAGTGGCGAAAATCACTTTCATGGAAAGGGGTTGCCAAACTTCCAAAAAACTACGAGTTGCCTGAAATCTCAGCCAACATTTTTTCACCCAATGTTGATGATTCTTTCAGGTAATGATCAGTACACCAAAACCACTTGGCTCACCAAATTTCGTTTTTCTAGGTTAAAACGTTTGTTTGCAGTAACCGTTTTCATTTTTAGGTTTCACTCTGTTTTCTCCTATAGGGATACATGTATTTGGAACTCTAAATCAAACACGGTTTGTGCTAGCTCTTTGATACTTGACACAATAAAGCAGTTACAAGTTCTATCTCTATGGTTTGTTTGCTGTTGATGTAGCCCTAAGCAGAGACTTGGGAAAATCACTTTCATGGAAAGGGGTTGCCAAGCTTCCAAAAAACTATGAGTTGCCTGAAATCTCAGCCAACATTTTTTCACCCAATCTTGATGATTCTTTCAGGTAATGATCAGTACACCAAAACCACTTGGCTCTCTAAATTTCGGTCGTCTAGTTTAAACCCTTCGTTTGCAGTAACCGTTTTCATTTTTAGGTTTCACTCTGTTTTCTCCTATAGGGATACATGTATTTGGAACTCTAAATCAAACACGGTTTGTGCTAGCTCTTTGAAACTTGACAAAATAAACCAGTCTCAAGTTCTATCTCTATGGTTTGTTTGCTGTTGATATAGCCCTAAGCAGAGAGTGGCGAAATCACTTTCATGGAAAGGGGTTGCCAAGCTTCCAAAAAACTACGAGTTGCCTGAAATCTCAGCCAACATTTTTTCACCCAATGTTGATGATTCTTTCAGGTAATGATCAGTACAAGAAAACCACTTGGCTCACCAAATTTCGTTCTTCTAGGTTAAAACGTTCGTTTGCAGTAACCGTTTTCATTTTTAGGTTTCACTCTGTTTTCTCCTATAGGGATACATGTATTTGGAACTCTAAATCAAACACGGTTTGTGCTAGCTTTTTGAAACTTGACACAATAAAGCAGTTTCAAGTTCTATCTCTATGGTTTGTTTGCTGTTGATGTAGCCCTAAGCAGAGACTGGCGAAAATCACTTTCATGGAAAGGGGTTGCCAAGCTTCCAAAAAACTATGAGTTGCCTGAAATCTCAGCCAACATTTTTTCACCCAATCTTGATGATTCTTTCAGGTAATGATCAGTACACCAAAACCACTTGGCTCTCTAAATTTCGGTCTTCTAGGTTAAACCGTTCGTTTGCAGTAACCGTTTTCATTTTTAGGTTTCACTCTGTTTTCTCCTATAGGGATACATGTATTTGGAACTCTAAATCAAACACGGTTTGTGCTAGCTCTTTGAAACTTGACACAATAAACCAGTCTCAAGTTCTATCTCTATGGTTTGTTTGCTGTTGATATAGCCCTAAGCAGAGAGTGGCGAAATCACTTTCATGGAAAGGGGTTGCCAAGCTTCCAAAAAACTACGAGTTGCCTGAAATCTCAGCCAACATTTTTTCACCCAATGTTGATGATTCTTTCAGGAAATGATCAGTACAACAAAACCACTTGGCTCACCAAATTTCGTTCTTCTAGGTTAATACGTTCGTTTGCAGTAACCGTTTTCATTTTTAGGTTTCACTCTGTTTTCTCCTATAGGGATACATGTATTTGGAACTCTAAATCAAACACGGTTTGTGCTAGCTTTTTGAAACTTGACACAATAAAGCAGTTTCAAGTTCTATCTCTATGGTTTGTTTGCTATTGATGTAGCCCTAAGCAGAGACTGGCGAAAATCACTTTCATGGAAAGGGGTTGCCAAGCTTCCAAAAAACTACGAGTTGCCTGAAATCTCAGCCAACATTTTTTCAGCCAATGTTGATGATTCTTTCAGGTAATGATCAGTACACCAAAACCACTTGGCTCACCAAATTTCGTTCTTCTAGATTAAAATGTTCGTTTGCAGTAACCATTTTCATTTTTAGGTTTCACTCTATTTTCTCCTATAGGGATACATGTATTTGGAACTCTAAATCAAACACGGTTTGTGCTAGCTTTTTGAAACTAGACACAATAAAGCAGTTTCAAGTTCTATCTCTATGGTTTGTTTGCTGTTGTTGTAGCCCTAAGCAGAGAGTGGCGAAAGTCACTTTCATGAAAAGGGGTTGCCAAGCTTCAAAAAAACTACCAGTTGCCTGAAATCTCAGCCAAAATTTTTTCACCCAATCTTGAGGATTCTTTCAGGTAATGATCAGTACACCAAAACCACTTGGCTCACCAAATTTCGTTCCTTTAGGTTATACCGTTCGTTGGCAGTAACCGTTTTCATTTTTAGGTTTCACTCTGTTTTCTCCTATAGGGATACATGTATTTGGAACTCTAAATTAAACACGGTTTGTGCTAGCACTTTGAAACTTGACACAATAAACCAGTCTCAAGTTCTATCTCTATGGTTTGTTTGCTGTTGATGTAGCCCTAAGCAGAGACTGTGAAAATCACTTTCATGAAAAGGGGTTGCCAAGCTTCCAAAAAACTATGAGTTGCCTAAAATCTCAGCCAACATTTTTTCACCCATCTTGATGATTCTTTCAGGTAATGATCAGTACACCAAAACCACTTGGCTCTCCAAATTTCGTTCTTCTCGGTTAAACCGTTGGTTTGCAGTAACCGTTTTCATTTTTAGGTTTCACTCTGTTTTCTCCTATAGGGATACATGTATTTGGAACTCTAAATCAAACACGGTTTGTGCTAGCTCTTTGAAACTTGACACAATAAAGCAGTCTCAAGTTCTATCTCTATGGTTTGTTTGCTGTTGATGTAGCCCTAAGCAGAGAGTGGCGAAAATCACTTTCATGGAAAGGGGTTGCCAAGCTTCCAAAAAACTACGAGTTGCCTGAAATCTCAGCCAACATTTTTTCACCCAATCTTGATGAATCTTTCAGGTAATGATCAGTACACCAAAACCACTTGGCTCTCCAAATTTCGTTCTTCTAGGTTAAACCGTTGGTCTGCAGTAACCGTTTTCATTTTTAGGTTTCACTCTGTTTTCTCCTATAGGGATACATGTATTTGGAACTCTAAATCAAACACGGTTTGTGCTAGCTCTTTGAAACTTGACACAATAAAGCAGTCTCAAGTTCTATCTCTATGGTTTGTTTGCTGTTGATGTAGCCCTCAGCAGAGAGTGGCGAAAATCACTTTCATGGAATGGGGTTGCCAAGCTTCCAAAAAACTACGAGTTGCCTGAAATCTCAGCCAACATTTTTTCACCCAATGTTGATGATTCTTTCAGGTAATGATCAGTACACCAAAACCACTTGGCTCAACAAATTTCGTTCTTCTAGGTTAAAACGTTCGTTTGCAGTAACCGTTTTCATTTTTAGGTTTCACTCTGTTTTCTCCTATAGGGATACATGTATTTGGAACTCTAAATCAAACACGGTTTGTGCTAGCTCTTTGATACTTGACACAATAAAGCAGTTTCAAGTTCTTTCTCTATGGTTTGTTTGCTGTTGATGTAGCCCTAAACAAAGACTGGTGAAAATCACTTTCATGGAAAGGGGTTGCCAAGCTTCCAAAAAACTACAAGTGGCCTGAAATCTCAGCCACCATTTTTTCACCCAATCTTGATGATTCTTTCAGGTAATGATCAGTACACCAAAACCACTTGGCTCTCCAAATTTCGTTCTTCTAGGTTAAACCGTTGGTCTGCAGTAACCGTTTTCATTTTTAGGTTTCACTCTGTTTTCTCCTATAGGGATACATGTATTTGGAACTCTAAATCAAACACGGTTTGTGCTAGCTCTTTGAAACTTGACACAATAAAGCAGTCTCAAGTTCTATCTCTATGGATTGTTTGCTGTTGATGTAGCCCTAAGCAGAGAGTGGCGAAAATCACTTTCATGGAAAGGGGTTGCCAAGCTTCCAAAAAACTACAAGTTGCCTGAAATCTCAGCCAACATTTTTTCACCCAAACTTGATGATTCTTTCAGGTAATGATCAGTACACCAAAACCACTTGGCTCACCAAATTTCGTTCTTCTAGGTTACAACGTTCGTTTGCAGTAACCGTTTTCATTTTTAGGTTTTACTCTGTTTTCTCCTATAGGGATACATGTATTTGGAACTCTAAATCAAACACGGTTTGTGCTAGCTTTTTGAAACTTGACACAATAAAGCAGTTTCAAGTTCTCTCTCTGTGGTTTGTTTGCTGTTGATGTAGCCCTAAGAAGAGACTGGCGAAAATCACTTTCATGGAAAGTTGTTGGCAAGCTTCCAAAAAACTACGAGTTTCCTGAAATCTCAGCCAACATTTTTTCACCCAATCTTGATGATTCTTTCAGGTAATGATCAGTACACCAAAACCACTTGGCTCACCAAATTTCGTTCTTCTAGGTTAAACCGTTGGTCTGCAGTAACCGTTTTCATTTTTAGGTTTCACTCTGTTTTCTCCTATAGGGATACATGTATTTGGAACTCTAAATCAAACACGGTTTGTGCTAGCTCTTTGATACTTGACACAATAAAGCAGTTTCAAGTTCTATCTCTATGGTTTGTTTGCTGTTGATGTAGCCCTAAGCAGAGACTGGTGAAAATCACTTTCATGGAAAGGGGTTGCCAAGCTTCCAAAAAACTACAAGTTGCCTGAAATCTCAGCCAACATTTTTTCACCAAAACTTGATGATTCTTTCAGGTAATGATCAGTACACCAAAACCACTTGGCTCACCAAATTTCGTTCTTCTAGGTTAAACGGTTCGTTTGCAGTAACCGTTTTCATTTTTAGGTTTCACTCTGTTTTCTCCTATAGGGATACATGTATTTGGAACTCTAAATCAAACACGGTTTGTGCTAGCTCTTTGAAACTTGACACAATAAAGCAGTCTCAAGTTCTATCTCTATGGTTTGTTTGCTGTTGATGTAGCCCTAAGCAGAGAGTGGCGAAAATTACTTTCATGGAAAGGGGTTGCCAAGCTTCCAAAAAACTACGAGTTGCCTGAAATCTCAGCCAACATTTTTTCACCCAATCTTGATGAATCTTTCAGGTAATGATCAGTACACCAAAACCACTTGGCTCTCCAAATTTCGTTCTTCTAGGTTAAACCGTTGGTCTGCAGTAACCGTTTTCATTTTTAGGTTTCACTCTGTTTTCTCCTATAGGGATACATGTATTTGGAACTCTAAATCAAACACGGTTTGTGCTAGCTCTTTGAAACTTGACACAATAAAGCAGTCTCAAGTTCTATCTCTATGGTTTGTTTGCTGTTGATGTAGCCCTAAGCAGAGACTGGTGAAAATCACTTTCATGGAAAGGGGTTGCCAAGCTTCCAAAAAACTACAAGTTGCCTGAAATCTCAGCCAACATTTTTTCACCAAATCTTGATGATTCTTTCAGGTAATGATCAGTACACCAAAACCACTTGGCTCACCAAATTTCGTTCTTCTAGGTTAAACGGTTCGTTTGCAGTAACCGTTTTCATTTTTAGGTTTCACTCTGTTTTCTCCTATAGGGATACATGTATTTGGAACTCTAAATCAAACACGGTTTGTGCTAGCTCTTTGAAACTTGACACAATAAAGCAGTCTCAAGTTCTATCTCTATGGTTTGTTTGCTGTTGATGTAGCCCTAAGCAGAGAGTGGCGAAAATCACTTTCATGGAAAGGGGTTGCCAAGCTTCCAAAAAACTACGAGTTGCCTGAAATCTCAGCCAACATTTTTTCACCCAATCTTGATGAATCTTTCAGGTAATGATCAGTACACCAAAACCACTTGGCTCTCCAAATTTCGTTCTTCTAGGTTAAACCGTTGGTCTGCAGTAACCGTTTTCATTTTTAGGTTTCACTCTGTTTTCTCCTATAGGGATACATGTATTTGGAACTCTAAATCAAACACGGTTTGTGCTAGCTCTTTGAAACTTGACACAATAAAGCAGTCTCAAGTTCTATCTCTATGGTTTGTTTGCTGTTGATGTAGCCCTAAGCAGAGACTGGCGAAAATCACTTTCATGGAAAGGGGTTGCCAAGCTTCCAAAAAACTACGAGTTGCCTGAAATCTCAGCCAACATTTTTTCACCCAATCTTGATGATTCTTTCAGGTAATGATCAGTACACCAAAACCACTTGGCTCACCGAATTTCGTTCTTCTAGGTTAAAACGTTCGTTTGCAGTAACCGTTTTCATTTTTAGGTTTCACTCTGTTTTCTCCTATAGGGATACATGTATTTGGAACTCTAAATCAAACACGGTTTGTGCTAGCTCTTTGATACTTGACACAATAAAGCAGTTTCAAGTTCTTTCTCTATGGTTTGTTTGCTGTTGATGTAGCCCTAAACAAAGACTGGTGAAAATCACTTTCATGGAAAGGGGTTGCCAAGCTTCCAAAAAACTACAAGTTGACTGAAATCTCAGCCAACATTTTTTCACCCAATCTTGATGATTCTTTCAGGTAATGATCAGTACACCAAAACCACTTGGCTCTCCAAATTTCGTTCTTCTAGGTTAAACCGTTGGTCTGCAGTAACAGTTTTCATTTTTAGGTTTCACTCTGTTTTCTCCTATAGGGATACATGTATTTGGAACTCTAAATCAAACACGCTTTGTGCTAGCTCTTTGAAACTTGACACAATAAAGCAGTCTCAAGTTCTATCTCTATGGTTTGTTTGCTGTTGATGTAGCCCTAAGCAGAGAGTGGCGAAAATCACTTACATGGAAAGGGGTTGCCAAGCTTCCAAAAAACTACGAGTTGCCTGAAATCTCAGCCAACATTTTTTCACCCAATCTTGATGAATCTTTCAGGTAATGATCAGTACACCAAAACCACTTGGCTCACCAAATTTCGTTCTTCTAGGTTAAAACGTTCGTTTGCAGTAACCGTTTTCAATTTTAGGTTTCACTCTGTTTTCTCCTTTAGGGATACATGTATTTGGAACACTAAATCAAACACGGTTTGTGCTAGCACTTTGAAACTTGACACAATAAAGCAGTTTCAAGTTTTTTCTCTATGGTTTGTTTTCTGTTGATGTAGCCCTAAGCAGAGACAGGTGAAAATCACTTTCATGAAAAGGGGTTGCCAAGCTTCCAAAAAACTCTGAGTTGCCTGAAATCTCAGCCAACATTTTTTCACACAATCTTGATGATTCTTTCAGGTAATGATCAGTACACCAAAACCACTTGTCTCTCCAAATTTCGTTCTTCTAGGTTAAACCGTTCTTTTGTAGTAACCGTTTTCATTTTTAGGTTTCACTCTGTTTTCTCCTATAGGGATACATGTATTTGGAACTCTAAATCAAACACGGTTTGTGCTAGCTCTTTGATACTTGACACAATAAAGCAGTTTCAAGTTCTTTCTCTATGGTTTGTTTGCTGTTGATGTAGCCCTAAACAAAGACTGGTGAAAATCACTTTCATGGAAAGGGGTTGCCAAGCTTCCAAAAAACTACAAGTTGCCTGAAATCTCAGCCAACATTTTTTCACCCAATCTTGATGATTCTTTCAGGTAATGATCAGTACACCAAAACCACTTGGCTCTCCAAATTTCGTTTTTCTAGGTTAAACCGTTGGTCTGCAGTAACCGTTTTCATTTTTAGGTTTCACTCTGTTTTCTCCTATAGGGATACATGTATTTGGAACTCTAAATCAAACACGGTTTGTGCTAGCTCTTTGAAACTTGACACAATAAAGCAGTCTCAAGTTCTATCTCTATGGTTTGTTTGCTGTTGATGTAGCAATAAGCAGAGAGTGGCGAAAATCACTTACATGGAAAGGGGTTGCCAAGCTTCCAAAAAACTACGAGTTGCCTGAAATCTCAGCCAACATTTTTTCACCCAATCTTGATGAATCTTTCAGGTAATGATCAGTACACCAAAACCACTTGGCTCACCAAATTTCGTTCTTGTAGGTTAAAACGTTCGTTTGCAGTAACCGTTTTCAATTTTAGGTTTCACTCTGTTTTCTCCTTTAGGGATACATGTATTTGGAACACTAAATCAAACACGGTTTGTGCTAGCACTTTGAAACTTGACACAATAAAGCAGTTTCAAGTTCTATCTCTATGGTTTGTTTTCTGTTGATGTAGCCCTAAGCAGAGACAGGTGAAAATCACTTTCATGAAAAGGGGTTGCCAAGCTTCCAAAAAACTCTGAGTTGCCTGAAATCTCAGCCAACATTTTTTCACACAATCTTGATGATTCTTTCAGGTAATGATCAGTACACCAAAACCACTTGGCTCTCCAAATTTCGTTCTTCTAGGTTAAACCGTTCTTTTGTAGTAACCGTTTTCATTTTTAGGTTTCACTCTGTTTTCTCCTATAGGGATACATGTATTTGGAACTCTAAATCAAACACGGTTTGTGCTAGCTCTTTGATACTTGACACAATAAAGCAGTTTCAAGTTCTTTCTCTATGGTTTGTTTGCTGTTGATGTAGCCCTAAACAAAGACTGGTGAAAATCACTTTCATGGAAAGGGGTTGCCAAGCTTCCAAAAAACTACAAGTTGCCTGAAATCTCAGCCAACATTTTTTCACCCAATCTTGATGATTCTTTCAGGTAATGATCAGTACACCAAAACCACTTGGCTCTCCAAATTTCGTTCTTCTAGGTTAAACCGTTGGTCTGCAGTAACCGTTTTCATTTTTAGGTTTCACTCTGTTTTCTCCTATAGGGATACATGTATTTGGAACTCTAAATCAAACACGGTTTGTGCTAGCTCTTTGAAACTTGACACAATAAAGCAGTCTCAAGTTCTATCTCTATGGTTTGTTTGCTGTTGATGTAGCAATAAGCAGAGAGTGGCGAAAATCACTTACATGGAAAGGGGTTGCCAAGCTTCCAAAAAACTACGAGTTGCCTGAAATCTCAGCCAACATTTTTTCACCCAATCTTGATGAATCTTTCAGGTAATGATCAGTACACCAAAACCACTTGGCTCACCAAATTTCGTTCTTGTAGGTTAAAACGTTCGTTTGCAGTAACCGTTTTCAATTTTAGGTTTCACTCTGTTTTCTCCTTTAGGGATACATGTATTTGGAACACTAAATCAAACACGGTTTGTGCTTGCACTTTGAAACTTGACACAATAAAGCAGTTTCAAGTTCTATCTCTATGGTTTGTTTTCTGTTGATGTAGCCCTAAGCAGAGACAGGTGAAAATAACTTTCATGAAAAGGGGTTGCCAAGCTTCCAAAAAACTCTGAGTTGCCTGAAATCTCAGCCAACATTTTTTCACCCAATCTTGATGATTCTTTCAGGTAATGATCAGTACACCAAAACCACTTGGCTCTCCAAATTTCGTTCTTCTAGGTTAAACCGTTCTTTTGTAGTAACCGTTTTCATTTTTAGGTTTCACTCTGTTTTCTCCTATAGGGATACATGTATTTGGAACTCTAAATCAAACACGGTTTGTGCTAGCTCTTTGATACTTGACACAATAAAGCAGTTTCAAGTTCTTTCTCTATGGTTTGTTTGCTGTTGATGTAGCCCTAAACAAAGACTGGTGAAAATCACTTTCATGGAAAGGGGTTGCCAAGCTTCCAAAAAACTACAAGTTGCCTGAAATCTCAGCCAACATTTTTTCACCCAATCTTGATGATTCTTTCAGGTAATGATCAGTACACCAAAACCACTTGGCTCTCCAAATTTCGTTCTTCTAGGTTAAACCGTTGGTCTGCAGTAACCGTTTTCATTTTTAGGTTTCACTCTGTTTTCTCCTATAGGGATACATGTATTTGGAACTCTAAATCAAACACGGTTTGTGCTAGCTCTTTGAAACTTGACACAATAAAGCAGTCTCAAGTTCTATCTCTATGGTTTGTTTGCTGTTGATGTAGCAATAAGCAGAGAGTGGCGAAAATCACTTACATGGAAAGGGGTTGCCAAGCTTCCAAAAAACTACGAGTTGCCTGAAATCTCAGCCAACATTTTTTCACCCAATCTTGATGAATCTTTCAGGTAATGATCAGTACACCAAAACCACTTGGCTCACCAAATTTCGTTCTTGTAGGTTAAAACGTTCGTTTGCAGTAACCGTTTTCAATTTTAGGTTTCACTCTGTTTTCTCCTTTAGGGATACATGTATTTGGAACACTAAATCAAACACGGTTTGTGCTTGCACTTTGAAACTTGACACAATAAAGCAGTTTCAAGTTCTATCTCTATGGTTTGTTTTCTGTTGATGTAGCCCTAAGCAGAGACAGGTGAAAATAACTTTCATGAAAAGGGGTTGCCAAGCTTCCAAAAAACTCTGAGTTGCCTGAAATCTCAGCCAACATTTTTTCACCCAATCTTGATGATTCTTTCAGGTAATGATCAGTACACCAAAACCACTTGGCTCTCCAAATTTCGTTCTTCTAGGTTAAACCGTTCTTTTGTAGTAACCGTTTTCATTTTTAGGTTTCACTCTGTTTTCTCCTATAGGGATACATGTATTTGGAACTCTAAATCAAACACGGTTTGTGCTAGCTCTTTGATACTTGACACAATAAAGCAGTTTCAAGTTCTATCTCTATGGTTTGTTTGCTGTTGATGTGGCCCTAAGCAGAGACTGGTGAAAATCACTTTCATGGAAAGGGGTTGCCAAGCTTCCAAAAAACTACAAGTTGCCTGAAATCTCAGCCAACATTTTTTCACCAAATCTTGATGATTCTTTCAGGTAATGATCAGTACACCAAAACCACTTGGCTCACCAAATTTCGTTCTTCTAGGTTAAACCGTTCGTTTGCAGTAACCGTTTTCATTTTTAGGTTTCACTCTGTTTTCTCCTATAGGGATACATGTATTTGAAACTCTAAATCAAACACGGTTTGTGCTAGCTCTTTGAAACTTGACACAATAAATCAGTGTCAAGTTCTATCTCTATGGATTGTTTGCTGTTGATGTAGCCCTAAGCAGAGAGTGGCGAAAATCACTTTCATGGAAAGGGGTTGCCAAGCTTCCAAAAAACTACGAGTTGCCTGAAATCTCAGCCAACATTTTTTCACCCAATCTTGATGATTCTTTCAGGTAATGATCAGTACACCAAAACCACTTGTCTCTCCTAATTTCGTTCTTCTAGGTTAAACCGTTGGTCTGCAGTAACCGTTTTCATTTTTAGGTTTCACTCTGTTTTCTCATATAGGGATACATGTATTTGGAACTCTAAATCAAACACGGTTTGTGCTAGCTCTTTGAAACTTGACACAATAAAGCAGTCTCAAGTTCTATCTCTATGGTTTGTTTGCTGTTGATGTAGCCCTAAGCAGAGAGTGGCGAAAATCACTTTCATGGAAAGGGGTTGCCAAACTTCCAAAAAACTACGAGTTGCCTGAAATCTCAGCCAACATTTTTTCAACCAATGTTGATGATTCTTTCAGGTAATGATCAGTACACCAAAACCACTTGGCTCACCAAATTTCGTTTTTCTAGGTTAAAACGTTCGTTTGCAGTAACCGTTTTCATTTTTAGGTTTCACTCTGTTTTCTCCTATAGGGATACATGTATTTGGAACTCTAAATCAAACACGGTTTGTGCTAGCTCTTTGATACTTGACACAATAAAGCAGTTTCAAGTTCTATCTCTATGGTTTGTTTGCTGTTGATGTAGCCCTAAGCAGAGACTTGGGAAAATCACTTTCATGGAAAGGGGTTGCCAAGCTTCCAAAAAACTATGAGTTGCCTGAAATCTCAGCCAACATTTTTTCACCCAATCTTGATGATTCTTTCAGGTAATGATCAGTACACCAAAACCACTTGGCTCTCTAAATTTCGGTCTTCTAGGTTAAACCGTTCGTTTGCAGTAACCGTTTTCATTTTTAGGTTTCACTCTGTTTTCTCCTATAGGGATACATGTATTTGGAACTCTAAATCAAACACGGTTTGTGCTAGGTCTTTGAAACTTGACACAATAAACCAGTCTCAAGTTCTATCTCTATGGTTTGTTTGCTGTTGATATAGCCCTAAGCAGAGAGTGGCGAAATCACTTTCATGGAAAGGGGTTGCCAAGCTTCCAAAAAACTACGAGTTGCCTGAAATCTCAGCCAACATTTTTTCACCCAATGTTGATGATTCTTTCAGGTAATGATCAGTACAAGAAAACCACTTGGCTCACCAAATTTCGTTCTTCTAGGTTAAAACGTTCGTTTGCAGTAACCGTTTTCATTTTTAGGTTTCACTCTGTTTTCTCCTATAGGGATACATGTATTTGGAACTCTAAATCAAACACGGTTTGTGCTAGCTCTTTGATACTTGACACAATAAAGCAGTTTCAAGTTCTATCTCTATGGTTTGTTTGCTGTTGATGTAGCCCTAAGCAGAGACTGGTGAAAATCACTTTTATGGAAAGGGGTTGCCAAGCTTCCAAAAAACTACAAGTTGCCTGAAATCTCAGCCAACATTTTTTCACCAAATCTTGATGATTCTTTCAGATAATGATCAGTACACCAAAACCACTTGGCTCACCAAATTTCGGTCTTCTAGGTTAAATGGTTCGTTTGCAGTAACCGTTTTCATTTTTAGGTTTCACTCTGTTTTCTCCTATAGGGATACATGTATTTGGAACTCTAAATCAAACACGGTTTGTGCCAGCTCTTTGAAACTTGACACAATAAAGCAGTCTCAAGTTCTATCTCTATGGTTTGTTTGCTGTTGATGTAGCCCTAAGCAGAGAGTGGCGAAAATCACTTTCAAGGAAAGGGGTTGCCAAGCTTCCAAAAAACTACGAGTTTCCTGAAATCTCAGCCAACATTTTTTCACCCAATCTTGATGAATCTTTCAGGTAATGATCAGTACACCAAAACCACTTGGCTCTCCAAATTTCGTTCTTCTAGGTTAAACCGTTCTTTTGTAGTAACCGTTTTCATTTTTAGGTTTCACTCTGTTTTCTCCTATAGGGATACATGTATTTGGAACTCTAAATCAAACACGGTTTGTGCTAGCTCTTTGAAACTTGACACAATAAAGCAGTCTCAAGTTCTATCTCTATGGTTTGTTTGCTGTTGATGTAGCCCTAAGCAGAGAGTGGCGAAAATCACTTTCATGGAAAGGGGTTGCCAAGTTTCCAAAAAACTACGAGTTGCCTGAAATCTCAGCCAACATTTTTTCACCCAATGTTGATGATTCTTTCAGGTAATGATCAGTACACCAAAACCACTTGGCTCACCAAATTTCGTTCTTCTAGGTTAAAACGTTCGTTTGCAGTAACCGTTTTCATTTTTAGGTTTCACTCTGTTTTCTCCTATAGGGATACATGTATTTGGAACTCTAAATCAAACACGGTTTTTGCTAGCTCTTTGATACTTGACACAATAAAGCAATTTCAAGTTCTATCTCTATGGTTTGTTTGCTGTTGATGTAGCCCTAAACAAAGACTGGTGAAAATCACTTTCATGGAAAGGGGTTGCCAAGCTTCCAAAAAACTACAAGTTCCCTGAAATCTCAGCCAACATTTTTTCACCCAATCTTGTTGATTCTTTCAGGTAATGATCAGTACACCAAAACCACTTGGCTCTCCAAATTTCGTTCTTCTAGGTTAAACCGTTGGTCTGCAGTAACCGTTTTCATTTTTAGGTTTCACTCTGTTTTCTCCTATAGGGATACATGTATTTGGAACTCTAAATCAAACACGGTTTGTGCTAGCTCTTTGAAACTTGACACAATAAAGCAGTCTAAAGTTCTATCTCTATGGTTTGTTTGCTGTTGATGTAGCCCTAAGCAGAGAGTGGCGAAAATCACTTACATGGAAAGGGGATGCCAAGCTTCCAAAAAACTACGAGTTGCCTGAAATCTCAGCCAACATTTTTTCACCCAATCTTGATGAATCTTTCAGGTAATGATCAGTACACCAAAATCACTTGGCTCACCAAATTTCGTTCTTCTAGGTTAAAACGTTCGTTTGCAGTAACCGTTTTCAATTTTAGGTTTCACTCTGTTTTCTCCTTTAGGGATACATGTATTTGGAACTCTAAATCAAACACGGTTTGTGCTAGCACTTTGAAACTTGACACAATAAAGCAGTTTCAAGTTCTATCTCTATGGTTTGTTTTCTGTTGATGTAGCCCTAAGCAGAGACTGGTGAAAATCACTTTCATTAAAAGGGGTTGCCAAGCTTCCAAAAAACTATGAGTTGCCTGAAATCTCAGCCAACATTTTTTCACCCAATCTTGATGATTCTTTCAGGTAATGATCAGTACACCAAAACCACTTGGCTCTCCAAATTTCGTTCTTCTAGGTTAAACCGTTCTTTTGTAGTAACCGTTTTCATTTTTAGGTTTCACTCTGTTTTCTCCTATAGGGATACATGTATTTGGAACTCTAAATCAAACACGGTTTGTGCTAGCTCTTTGATACTTGACACAATAAAGCAGTTTCAAGTTCTATCTCTATGGTTTGTTTGCTGTTGATGTAGCCCTAAGCAGAGACTGGTGAAAATCACTTTCATGGAAAGGGGTTGCCAAGCTTCCAAAAAACTACAAGTTGCCTGAAATCTCAGCCAACATTTTTTCACCAAATCTTGATGATTCTTTCAGGTAATGATCAGTACACCAAAACCACTTGGCTCACCAAATTTCGTTTTTCTAGGTTAAACCGTTCGTTTGCAGTAACCGTTTTCATTTTTAGGTTTCACTCTGTTTTCTCCTATAGGGATACATGTATTTGGAACTCTAAATCAAACACGGTTTGTGCTAGCTCTTTGAAACTTGACACAATAAATCAGTGTTAAGTTCTATCTCTATGGTTTGTTTGCTGTTGATGTAGCCCTAAGCAGAGAGTGGCGAAAATCACTTTCATGGAAAGGGGTTGCCAAGCTTCCAAAAAACTACGAGTTGCCTGAAATCTCAGCCAACATTTTTTCACCCAATCTTGATGATTCTTTCAGGTAATGATCAGTACACCAAAACCACTTGTCTCTCCTAATTTCGTTCTTCTAGGTTAAACCGTTGGTCTGCAGTAACCATTTTCATTTTTAGGTTTCACTCTGTTTTCTCATATAGGGATACATGTATTTGGAACTCTAAATCAAACACGGTTTGTGCTAGCTCTTTGAAACTTGACACAATAAAGCAGTCTCAAGTTCTATCTCTATGGTTTGTTTGCTGTTGATGTAGCCCTAAGCAGAGAGTGGCGAAAATCACTTTCATGGAAAGGGGTTGCCAAACTTCCAAAAAACTATGAGTTGCCTGAAATCTCAGCCAACATTTTTTCACCCAATGTTGATGATTCTTTCAGGTAATGATCAGTACACCAAAACCACTTGGCTCACCAAATTTCGTTTTTCTAGGTTAAAACGTTTGTTTGCAGTAACTGTTTTCATTTTTAGGTTTCACTCTGTTTTCTCCTATAGGGATACATGTATTTGGAACTCTAAATCAAACACGGTTTGTGCTAGCTCTTTGATACTTGACACAATAAAGCAGTTTCAAGTTCTATCTCTATGGTTTGTTTGCTGTTGATGTAGCCCTAAGCAGAGACTTGGGAAAATCACTTTCATGGAAAGGGGTTGCCAAGCTTCCAAAAAACTATGAGTTGCCTGAAATCTCAGCCAACATTTTTTCACCCAATCTTGATGATTCTTTCAGGTAATGATCAGTACACCAAAACGACTTGGCTCTCTAAATTTCGGTCGTCTAGGTTAAACCGTTCGTTTGCAGTAACCGTTTTCATTTTTAGGTTTCACTCTGTTTTCTCCTATAGGGATACATGTATTTGGAACTCTAAATCAAACACGGTTTGTGCTAGCTCTTTGAAACTTGACACAATAAACCAGTCTCAAGTTCTATCTCTATGGTTTGTTTGCTGTTGATATAGCCCTAAGCAGAGAGTGGCGAAATCACTTTCATGGAAAGGGGTTGCCAAGCTTCCAAAAAACTACGAGTTGCCTGTAATCTCAGCCAACATTTTTTCACCCAATGTTGATGATTCTTTCAGGTAATGATCAGTACACCAAAACCACTTGGCTCACCAAATTTCGTTCTTCTAGGTTACAACGTTCGTTTGCAGTAACCGTTTTCATTTTTAGGTTTCACTCTGTTTTCTCCTATAGGGATACATGTATTTGGAACTCTAAATCAAACACGGTTTGTGCTAGCTTTTTGAAACTTGACACAATAAAGCAGTTTCAAGTTCTATCTCTATGGTTTGTTTGCTGTTGATGTAGCCCTAAGCAGAGACTGGCGAAAATCACTTTCATGGAAAGGGGTTGCCAAGCTTCCAAAAAAGTATGAGTTGCTTGAAATCTCAGCCAACATTTTTTCACCCAATCTTGATGATTCTTTCAGGTAATGATCAGTACACCAAAACCACTTGGCTCTCTAAATTTCGGTCTTCTAGGTTAAACCGTTCGTTTGCAGTAACCGTTTTCATTTTTAGGTTTCACTCTGTTTACTCCTATAGGGATACATGTATTTGGAACTCTAAATCAAACACGGTTTGTGCTAGCTCTTTGAAACTTGACACAATAAACCAGTCTCAAGTTCTATCTCTATGGTTTGTTTGCTGTTGATATAGCCCTAAGCAGAGAGTGGCGAAATCACTTTCATGGAAAGGGGTTGCCAAGCTTCCAAAAAACTACGAGTTGCCTGAAATCTCAGCCAACATTTTTTCACCCAATGTTGATGATTCTTTCAGGTAATGATCAGTACAACAAAACCACTTGGCTCACCAAATTTCGTTCTTCTAGGTTAAAACGTTCGTTTGCAGTAACCGTTTTCATTTTTAGGTTTCACTCTGTTTTCTCCTATAGGGATACATGTATTTGGAACTCTAAATCAAACACGGTTTGTGCTAGCTTTTTGAAACTTGACACAATAAAGCAGTTTCAAGTTCTATCTCTATGGTTTGTTTGCTATTGATGTAGGCCTAAGCAGAGACTGGCGAAAATCACTTTCATGGAAAGGGGTTGCCAAGCTTCCAAAAAACTACGAGTTGCCTGAAATCTCAGCCAACATTTTTTCACCCAATCTTGATGATTCTTTCAGGTAATGATCAGTACACCAAAACCACTTGGCTCACCAAATTTCGTTCTTCTAGATTAAAATGTTCGTTTGCAGTAACCATTTTCATTTTTAGGTTTCACTCTATTTTCTCCTATAGGGATACATGTATTTGGAACTCTAAATCAAACACGGTTTGTGCTAGCTTTTTGAAACTAGACACAATAAAGCAGTTTCAAGTTCTATCTCTATGGTTTGTTTGCTGTTGTTGTAGCCCTAAGCAGAGAGTGGCGAAAGTCACTTTCATGAAAAGGGGTTGCCAAGCTTCAAAAAAACTACCAGTTGCCTGAAATCTCAGCCAAAATTTTTTCACCCAATCTTGAGGATTCTTTCAGGTAATGATCAGTACACAAAACCACTTGGCTCACCAAATTTCGTTCCTTTAGGTTATACCGTTCGTTGGCAGTAACCGTTTTCATTTTTAGGTTTCACTCTGTTTTCTCCTATAGGGATACATGTATTTGGAACTCTAAATTAAACACGGTTTGTGCTAGCACTTTGAAACTTGACACAATAAACCAGTCTCAAGTTCTATCTCTATGGTTTTGTTTGCTGTTGATGTAGCCCTAAGCAGAGACTGGTGAAAATCACTTTCAGGAAAGGGGTTGCCAAGCTTCCAAAAAACTATGAGTTGCCTGAAATCTCAGCCAACATTTTTTCACCCAATCTTGATGATTCTTTCAGGTAATGATCAGTACACCAAAACCACTTGGCTCTCCAAATTTCGTTCTTCTCGGTTAAACCTTTGGTTTGCAGTAACCGTTTTCATTTTAGGTTTCACTCTGTATTCTCCTAAAGGGATACATGTATTTAGAACTCTAAATCAAACACGGTTTGTGCTAGCTCTTTGAAACTTGACACAAATAAAGCAGTCTCAAGTTCTATCTCTATGGATTGTTTGCTGTTGATGTAGCCCTAAGCAGAGAGTGGCGAAAATCACTTTCATGGAAAGGGGTTGCCAAGCTTCCAAAAAACTACAAGTGCCTGAAATCTCAGCCAACATTTTTTCACCCAAACTTGATGATTCTTTCAGGTAATGATCAGTACACCAAAACCACTTGGCTCTCCAAATTTCGTTCTTCTAGGTTACAACGTTCGTTTTGCAGTAACCGTTTTCATTTTTAGGTTTCATTCTGTTTTCTCCTATAGGGATACATGTATTTTGAACTCTAAATCAAACACGGTTTGTGCTAGCTTTTTGAAACTTGACACAATAAAGCAGTTTCAAGTTCTATCTCTGTGGTTTCTTTGCTGTTGATGTAGCCCTAAGAAGAGACTGGCGAAAATCACTTTCATGGAAAGTTGTTCCCAGCTTCCAAAAAACTACGAGTTTCCTGAAATCTCAGCCAACATTTTTTCACCCAATCTTGATGATTCTTTCAGGTAATGATCAGTACACCAAAACCACTTGGCTCACCAAATTTCGTTCTTCTAGGTTAAACTATTCTTATGTAGTAACCGTTTTCATTTTTAGGTTTCACTCTGTTTTCTCCTATAGGGATACATGTATTTGGAACTCTAAATCAAACACGGTTTGTACTAGCTCTTTGATACTTGACACAATAAAGCAGTTTCAAGTTCTATCTCTATGGTGTGTTTGCTGTTGATGTAGCCCTAAGCAGAGACTGGTGAAAAATCACTTTCATGAAAGGGGTTGCCAAGCTTCAAAAAACTACAAGTTGCCTGAAATCTCAGCCAACATTTTTTCACCAAATCTTGATGATTCTTTCAGGTAATGATCAGTACACCAAAACCACTTGGCTCACCAAATTTCGTTCTTCTAGGTTAAACGGTTCGTTTGCAGTAACCGTTTTCATTTTTAGGTTTCACTCTGTTTTCTCCTATAGGGATATATGTATTTGGAACTCTAAATCAAAACACGGTTTGTGCTAGCTCTTTGAAACTTGACACAATAAAGCAGTCTCAAGTTCTATCTCTATGGTTTGTTTGCTGTTGATGTAGCCCTAAGCAGAGAGTGGCGAAAATCACTTTCATGGAAAGGGGTTGCCAAGCTTCCAAAAAACTACGAGTTGCCTGAAATCTCAGCCAACATTTTTTCACCCAATCTTGATGAATCTTTCAGGTAATGATCAGTACACCAAAACCACTTGGCTCTCCAAATTTCGTTCTTCTAGGTTAAACCGTTGGTCTGCAGTAACCGTTTTCATTTTTAGGTTTCACTCTGTTTTCTCCTATAGGGATACATGTATTTGGAACTCTAAATCAAACACGGTTTGTGCTAGCTCTTTGAAACTTGACACAATAAAGCAGTCTCAAGTTCTATCTCTATGGTTTGTTTGCTGTTGATGTAGCCCTAAGGAGAGACTGGCGAAAATCACTTTCATGGAAAGTTGTTGCCATGCTTCCAAAAAACTACGAGTTTCCTGAAATCTCAGCCAACATTTTTTCACCCAATCTTGATGAATCTTTCAGGTAATGATCAGTACACCAAAACCACATGGCTCACCAAATTTCGTTCTTCTAGGTTAAAACGTTCGTTTGCAGTAACCGTTTTCAATTTTAGGTTTCACTCTGTTTTCTCCTTTAGGGATACATGTATTTGGAACTCTAAATCAAACACGGTTTGTGCTAGCACTTTGAAACTTGACACAATAAAGCAGTTTCAAGTTCTATCTCTATGGTTTGTTTTCTGTTGATGTAGCCCTAAGCAGAGACTGGTGAAAATCACTTTCATGAAAAGGGGTTGCCAAGCTTCCAAAAAACTATGAGTTGCCTGAAATCTCAGCCAACATTTTTTCACCCAATCTTGATGATTCTTTCAGGTAATGATCAGTACACCAAAACCACTTGGCTCTCCAAATTTCGTTCTTCTAGGTTAAACCGTTCTTTTGTAGTAACCGTTTTCATTTTTAGGTTTCACTCTGTTTTCTCCTATAGGGATACATGTATTTGGAACTCTAAATCAAACACGGTTTGTGCTAGATCTTTGATACTTGACACAATAAAGCAGTTTCAAGTTCTATCTCTATGGTTTGTTTGCTGTTGATGTAGCCCTAAGCAGAGACTGGTGAAAAATCACTTTCACGGAAAGGGGTTGCCAAGCTTCCAAAAAACTACGAGTTGCCTGAAATCTCAGCCAACATTTTTTCACCAAATCTTGATGATTCTTTCAGGTAATGATCAGTACACCAAAACAACTTGGCTCACCAAATTTCGTTCTTCTAGGTTAAACCGTTTGTTTGCAGTAACCGTTTTCATTTTTTAGGTTTCACTCTGTTTTCTCCTATAGGGATACATGTATTTGGAACTCTAAATCAAACACGGTTTGTGCTAGCTCTTTGAAACTTGACACAATAAATCAGTGTCAAGTTCTATCTCTATGGTTTGTTTGCTGTTGATGTAGCCCTAAGCAGAGAGTGGCGAAAATCACTTTCATGGAAAGGGGTTGCCAAGCTTCCAAAAACCTACGAGTTGCCTGAAATCTCAGCCAACATTTTTTCACCCAATCTTGATGAATCTTTCAGGTAATGATCAGTACACCAAAACCACTTGGCTCACCAAATTTCGTTCTTCTAGGTTAAAACGTTCGTTTGCAGTAACCGTTTTCAATTTTTAGATTTCACTCTGTTTTCTCCTATAGGGATACATGTATTTGGAACTCTAAATCAAACACGGTTTGTGCTAGCACTTTGAAACTTGACCCAATAAAGCAGTTTCAAGTTCTATCTCTATGGTTTGTTTGCTGTTGATGTAGCCCTAAGCAGAGACTGGTGAAAATCACTTTCATGAAAAGGGGTTGCCAAGCTTCCAAAAAACTACGAGTTGCCTGAAATCTCAGCCAACATTTTTTTACCCAATCTTGATGATTCTTTCAGGTAATGATCAGTACACAAAAACCACTTGTCTCTCCTAATTTCGTTCTTCTAGGTTAAACCGTTGGTCTGCAGTAACCGTTTTCATTTTTAGGTTTCACTCTGTTTTCTCATATAGGGATACATGTATTTGGAACTCTAAATCAAACACGGTTTGTGCTACCTCTTTGAAACTTGACACAATAAAGCAGTCTCAAGTTCTATCTCTATGGTTTGTTTGCTGTTGATGTAGCCCTAAGCAGAGAGTGGCGAAAATCACTTTCATGGAAAGGGGTTGCCAAACTTCCAAAAAACTACGAGTTGCCTGAAATCTCAGCCAACATTTTTTCACCCAATCTTGATGATTCTTTCAGGTAATGATCAGTACACCAAAACCACTTGGCTCACCAAATTTCGTTTTTCTAGGTTAAAAACGTTCGTTTGCAGTAACCGTTTTCATTTTGAGGTTTCACTCTGTTTTCTCCTATAGGGATACATGTATTTGGAACTCTAAATCAAACACGGTTTGTGCTAGCACTTTGAAACTTGACACAATAAAGCAGTTTCAAGTTCTATCTCTATGGTTTGTTTGCTGTTGATGTAGCCCTAAGCAGAGACTGGTGAAAATCACTTTCATGAAAAGGGGTTGCCAAGCTTCCAAAAAACTACGAGTTGCCTGAAATCTCAGCCAACATTTTTTCACCCAATCTTGATGATTCTTTCAGGTAATGATCAGTACACAAAAACCACTTGTCTCTCCTAATTTCGTTCTTCTAGGTTAAACCGTTGGTCTGCAGTAACCGTTTTCATTTTTAGGTTTCACTCTGTTTTCTCCTATAGGGATACATGTATTTGGAACTCTAAATCAAACACGTTTTGTGCTAGCTCTTTGAAACTTGACACAATAAAGCAGTCTCAAGTTCTATCTCTATGGTTTGTTTGCTGTTGATGTAGCCCTAAGCAGAGACTGGCGAAAATCACTTTCATGGAAAGGGGTTGCCAAGCTTCCAAAAAACTATGAGTTGCCTGAAATCTCAGCCAACATTTTTTCACCCAATCTTGATGATTCTTTCAGGTAATGATCAGTATACACCAAAACCACTTGGCTCTCTAAATTTCGGTCTTCTAGGTTAAACCGTTCGTTTGCAGTAACCGTTTTCATTTTTAGGTTTCACTCTGTTTTCTCCTATAGGGATACATGTATTTGGAACTCTAAATCAAACACGGTTTGTGCTAGCTCTTTGAAACTTGACACAATAAACCAGTCTCAAGTTCTATCTCTATGGTTTGTTTGCTGTTGATATAGCCCTAAGCAGAGAGTGGCGAAATCACTTTCATGGAAAGGGGTTGCCAAGCTTCCAAAAAACTACGAGTTGCCTGAAATCTCAGCCAACATTTTTTCACCCAATCTTGATGATTCTTTCAGGTAATGATCAGTACAACAAAACCACTTGGCTCACCAAATTTCGTTCTTCTAGGTTAAAACTTTCGTTTGCAGTAACCGTTTTCATTTTTAGGTTTCACTCTGTTTTCTCCTATAGGGATACATGTATTTGGAACTCTAAATCAAACACGGTTTGTGCTAGCTTTTTGAAACTTGACACAATAAAGCAGTTTCAAGTTCTATCTCTATGGTTTGTTTGCTGTTGATGTAGCCCTAAGCAGAGACTGGCGAAAATCACTTTCATGGAAAGGGGTTGCCAAGCTTCCAAAAAACTACGAGTTGCCTGAAATCTCAGCCAACATTTTTTCACCCAATCTTGATGATTCTTTCAGGTAATGATCAGTACACCAAAACCACTTGGCTCACCAAATTTCGTTCTTCTAGGTTAAAATGTTCGTTTGCAGTAACCATTTTCATTTTTAGGTTTCACTCTGTTTTCTCCTATAGGGATACATGTATTTGGAACTCTAAATCAAACACGGTTTGTGCTAGCTTTTTGAAACTAGACACAATAAAGCAGTTTCAAGTTCTATCTCTATGGTTTGTTTGCTGTTGTTGTAGCCCTAAGCAGAGAGTGGCGAAAATCACTTTCATGAAAAGGGGTTGCCAAGCTTCAAAAAAACTACCAGTTGCCTGAAATCTCAGCCAAAATTTTTTCACCCAATCTTGATGATTCTTTCAGGTAATGATCAGTACACCAAAACCACTTGCCTCACCAAATTTCGTTCCTTTAGGTTATACCGTTCTTTGGCAGTAACCGTTTTCATTTTTAGGTTTCACTCTGTTTTCTCCTATAGGGATACATGTATTTGGAACTCTAAATTAAACACGGTTTGTGCTAGCACTTTGAAACTTGACACAATAAACCAGTCTCAAGTTCTATCTCTATGGTTTGTTTGCTGTTGATGTAGCCCTAAGCAGAGACTGGTGAAAATCACTTTCATGGAAAGGGGTTGCCAAGCTTCCAAAAAACTATGAGTTGCCTGAAATCTCAGCCAACTTTTTTTCACCCAATCTTGATGATTCTTTCAGGTAATGATCAGTACACCAAAACCACTTGGCTCTCCAAATTTCGTCCTTCTCGGTTAAACCGTTGGTTTGCAGTAACCGTTTTCATTTTTAGGTTTCACTCTGTTTTCTCCTAAAGGGATACATGTATTTAGAATTCTAAATCAAACACGGTTTGTGCTAGCTCTTTGAAACTTGACACAATAAAGCAGTCTCAAGTTCTATCTCTATGGATTGTTTGCTGTTGATGTAGCCCTAAGCAGAGAGTGGCGAAAATCACTTTCATGGAAAGGGGTTGCCAAGCTTCCAAAAAACTACAAGTTGCCTGAAATCTCAGCCAACATTTTTTCACCCAAACTTGATGATTCTTTCAGGTAATGATCAGTACACCAAAACCACTTGGCTCACCAAATTTCGTTCTTCTAGGTTACAACGTTCGTTTGCAGTAACCGTTTTCATTTTTAGGTTTCACTCTGTTTTCTCCTATAGGGATACATGTATTTGGAACTCTAAATCAAACACGGTTTGTGCTAGCTTTTTGAAACTTGACACAATAAAGCAGTTTCAAGTTCTATCTCTGTGGTTTGTTTGCTGTTGATGTAGCCCTAAGCAGAGACTGGCGAAAATCACTTTCATGGAAAGTTCTTGCCAAGCTTCCAAAAAACTACGAGTTTCCTGAAATCTCAGCCAACATTTTTTCACCCAATCTTGATGATTCTTTCAGGTAATGATCAGTACACCAAAACCACTTGGCTCACCAAATTTCGTTCTTCTAGGTTAAACCATTCTTATGTAGTAACCGTTTTCATTTTTAGGTTTCACTCTGTTTTCTCCTATAGGGATACATGTATTTGGAACTCTAAATCAAACACGGTTTGTGCTAGCTCTTTGATACTTGACACAATAAAGCAGTTTCAAGTTCTATCTCTATGGTTTGTTTGCTGTTGATGTAGCCCTAAGCAGAGACTGGTGAAAATCACTTTCATGGAAAGGGGTTGCCAAGCTTCCAAAAAACTACAAGTTGCCTGAAATCTCAGCCAACATTTTTTCACCAAATCTTGATGATTCTTTCAGGTAATGATCAGTACACCAAAACCACTTGGCTCACCAAATTTCGTTCTTCTAGGTTAAACGGTTCGTTTGCAGTAACCGTTTTCATTTTTAGGTTTCACTCTGTTTTCTCCTATAGGGATACATGTATTTGGAACTCTAAATCAAACACGGTTTGTGCTAGCTCTTTGAAACTTGACACAATAAAGCAGTCTCAAGTTCTATCTCTATGGTTTGTTTGCTGTTGATGTAGCCCTAAGCAGAGAGTGGCGAAAATCACTTTCATGGAAAGGGGTTGCCAAGCTTCCAAAAAACTACGAGTTGCCTGAAATCTCAGCCAACATTTTTTCACCCAATCTTGATGATTCTTTCAGGTAATGATC
>NW_027522225.1:0-26039 GCF_052094955.1 Ictidomys tridecemlineatus | reverse complement strand
TTTGGAGACTGGGGTGCTGAAGGCCTGTTACAGAGAGCAGAGATTGAAGACTGGGGTGCAGAAGGATTGTTATAGAGAGCAGAGTTAGGATACAGGGTGGCAGAAGGATCTTACAGAGAGAAGAGTTTTTAGACTGAGATGAAGGAGGACTGTTACAGAGAGAAGTGGTTGGAGACTGGGGTGCAGAGGGATCGTGCAGAGAGAAGAGGATTGAGACTGAGGTGTAGAAGGACTTTTACAGAGAGCAGAGGTTGGAGACTGAGGTGCAGAAGGACTGTTACAGGGAGCAAATTTTGGAGACTGTGTTGCAGAAAAATCTTACATAGAGCAGAGTTTGGAGACTGAGGTGCAGAAGGACTGTTACAGAGAGCAGTGGTTGGAGACTGGGGTGCAGAAGGACTGTTACACAGAGCAGAGGTTGAAGACTGGGTTGTAGAAGGACTGTTGCAGAGAGAAGAGGTTGGAGACTTGGGTGCAGAAAGACTGTTGCAGAGAGCAGAATTTGGAGACTCAGGTGCAGAAGGACTGTTACAGAGAGCAGAGTTTGGAGCCTGGGGTGCAGAAGGACCATTACAGAGAGCAGAGTTTGGAGACTAGGGTACAGAAGGACTGTTGCAGAGAGCAGATGTTTTAGACTGTAGTTCAGAAGAACTGTAGAAGACAGCAAAGGTTAGAGAATGGGGTGCAGAAGTAAGGTTGCAGAGAGCAGAGGTTGGAGAAAGAGGTGCAGAAGGACTATTACAGAGAGCAGAGTTTGGAAACAGTGGTGCAGAAGGACTGATACAGAAAGCAGAGGTTTGAGATTGTTGTGCAGAAGGACCATTACAGAGAGCAGAAGTAGAAGACTGCGGTACAGAAGGACTGTCACAGAGAGCAGAGGCTGTAGAATGGGGAGCAGAATTGTTGCAGAGAACAGAGTTTTGAGACTGGGGTGCAGTAGGACTGGTGCAGAATCCAGAGGTTGGAGACTGTGGTGGAAAAGTAATGTTACAGAGAGCAGAGTTTGAAAACTGGGATGCAGAAAGATCTTACAGATAGCAGAGATTGTAGACCGAGGTGCAGCAAGACTGTTACAGAGAGAAGAGGTTGGAGACTGGGTGCAGAAAGATCGTTGCAGACAGCAGAGTTTCCAGACTGAGGCGCAGAAGGACTGTTGCTGAGAGCAGATGTTGGAGACTTGGGTGCAGAAGAACTGTTATGGAGAGCAGAGTTTGGAAACTGGGGTGCAGAAGGACTGACAGAGAAGGCATAGTTTTTAGACTGGGTTGCAGAAGGATCTAAAAGAGAGCAGATGTTGGAGACTGATGTGTAGAATTATCGTTGAAGAGAGAAGAGTTTGGAGAATGGGGTGCTGAAGGCCTGTTACAGAGAGCAGCGTTTGGAGACTAAGGTGCAGAAAGCCTGTTAAAGAGAGCAGAGTTGAAGACTGGGGTGCAGAAGGATTGTTATAGAGAGCAGATTTAGGATACTGGGTGGCAGAAAGATCTTACAGAGAGAACAGTTTTTAGACTGAAGTGAAAGAGGACTGTGACAGAGAGAAGTGGTTGGAGACTGGGGTGCAGAGGGATCGTGCACAGAGAAGAGGATTGAGACTGAGGTGAAGAAGGACTTTTACAGAGAGCAGCGGTTGGAGACTGCGGTGCAGAAGGACTGTTACAGGGAGCAAATTTTGGAGACTGTGTTGCAGAAGGATCTTACATAGAGCAGAGTTTGGAGACTGAGGTGCAGAAGGACTGTTACAGATAACAAAGGTTGAAGTCTGGGGTGCAGAAGGATTGTTGCAGAGAGCAAAATTTTCAGACTGAGGTTAAGAAGGACTGTTGCAGAGAGCAGATTTTGGAGACTGGGGTGCAGAAAGATCGTTACAGAGAGCAGAAGTTGGAGACTGGGGTGCAGAACAACTGCTACAGAGAGCAGAGGTTGGAGACTGGGGTGCAGAAGGCCTGTTACAGAGAGCAGAGTTGTGAGACTGGGGTTCAGAAGAACTTTTACAGAGAGCAGAGTTTTTTAGACTGGGTTTAAAAGGATCTTACAGAGAGCAGAGGTTTGAGACTGAGGGGCAGAAGGACGGTTACAGAGAGCAGATATTGGAGACTGCAGTACAGAAGGACTGTTGCAGAGAGCTAAGGTTGAAGACTAGGGTACACAAGGACATTCTCAGAGAGAAGATGTTGGAGACTGTTGTTCAGAAGGACTGTTGCAGAGAGCAGAAGTTGGAGAATGGGGTACAGAAAGACTTTTGCAGAGAGCAGAGTTTGGAGACTGAGGTTCAGATGGACGGATAATGAAAGCAGAGGTTGGAGAGTGGCGTGCAAAAAGACCTTTACAGATAGTAGAGTTTGGAGACTGTGGTACAGAAGGACTATTACAGAGAGCAGAGTTTGGAGACTGGGAGCAGAAGGACTGTTGCGGAGTACAGAGGTAGGATACTGGAGTGTAGCAGGGCCGTTGAAGAAAGCAGAGGTTGGAGACTGGCATGGAGAAGGAATATTACAGAGAGCAGATTTTGGAAAGAAAGATTTTGGAAAGAAAGATCTTTCAGAGACCAGAGGTGGGAGACTGAGTTTCAGAGGATCGTTGAAGAGAAAAGAAATTGGAGACTGGGGTGAAGAAGGATCGTTGCAGTCAGAAGATTTTCCAGACTCAGATGCAGAAGGACTGTTACACAGAGCAGAGGTTTAAGAATGAGGTTAAGAAGGACAGTTACAGAGAGCAGATGTGGGAGACATGGGTGCAGGACTGATACAGAGCAGAAGTTGGAGACTGAGGTACAGAAGGACTGTTTCAGAGAGAAGAGGTTGGAGACTCGGCTGTAGAAGGATTATTGCAGAGAGCAAGTTTTCAGACTGAGGTACAGAAGAACTGTTGAAGAGAGCAGATGTTGGAGATTGGGGTGCACAAGGACTGTTGCAGCGAGCACAGAATGGAGACTGGGGTGCAGATGGATCATTGCAGAGAGCAAAGGTTAGCGACTGGGTTGCAGAAAGCCTTTTACAGAGAGTAGAGTTTGGAGACTGAGGTGCATTAGGACTGTTACAGAGAGCAGAGATTGGAGACTTGGGTGCAGAAAAACTGTTGCAGAGCAGAATATGGAGACTAGGGTGCAGAATGACTATTACAGAGAGCAGAGGTTGTAAACTGGGGTGCAGAAGCATCATACAAAAGCAGAGTTTGGAGACTGAGGTGCAGAAGGACTATTGCGGAGTGCAGAGATTGGAGACTGGGGTCCAGAAGGACTGATACAGAGGGCAGATTTGGGAGACTGGTGTGCATAAGCATCTTACAGCAAGCGAAGTTTGGAGACTGAGGTGCAGAAAGATTGTTGCAGAGAGCAGAGGTTGGAGACTGGGATGCAAAAGGACTGTTATAAAGAGCAGAGTTTGAAGACTGGGAAGCAGAAGGACTGTTGCAGAGTACAGAGGTTTGAGACTGGGGTGCAGCAGGATCGTTGCAGAAAGTAGAGGTTGAAGACTGGTGTGGAGAAGGAATATTACAGAGAGCAGATTTTGGAAACTGGGGTGCAGAAGGATTTTTCAGAGAGCAGAGGTTGGAGACTGAGGTGCAGAAGGATCGCTGCAGAGAGTAGGTGTTGGAGACTAGGGTGCAGAAGAATTGTTTAGAGAGCAGATGTTGGAGACTGGGGTGCAGAAGGACTCTTGCAGAGAGCAGAGTTTGAAGACTGAGGTGGAGAAGAACTGTTCTAGAGAAAGCGGCTGGAGACTGGGGTACAGAAGCATTGTTGCAGAGAGCAGAGGTTTAAGACTGAAGTACAGAAAGATCGTTGCAGAGAGCAGAGGTGGAGACTTGGCTGCAGAAAGACTAATACTCCGAGCACAAGTTACAGACTGGGGTGCAGAAAGAATGTTGCAGACAGCAGTGGTTGGAGACTGGGATTCATAAGGACTATTGCAGAGAGCAGAGTTGGATATGAGGTGCAGAAGAACTGTTACAGAGAGCAGAGTATGTAGACTGGGGAGCAGAAAGACTGATAGAGAAAGCAGAGGTTGGAGACTGGTGTGCAGAAGGACTGTTACAAAGAGCAGAGTTCGGAGATTGCGGTAGAGAAGGACTGTTACCGAGAGCAGAGGTTGTCAACTGGGGTGCAGAAAGAGTGTTACAAAGAACAGAGGTTGGAGACTGAGGTGCAGAAGGACTGTTACAGAGAGCAGAGTTTTTAGACAATGTTGCAGAAGGATCTTACAGAGAGCAGAGTTTGTAGACCGAGGTGCAGCAGTACTGTTAAAGAGAGCAGAGGTGCGAGACTGGGGTTCAGAAAGACTGTTATGGAGAGCAGAGTTTTTAGAAGGGCTCCAGAAGGACTGTTACTGATGGCAGAGTTTGGAGACTTGGTAGCAGAAGGGTTTTCCAGATATCAGATGTTGGAGACTGAGGTGCAGAAGGACTGTTACAGAGAGTAGAGGTTGGAGACTGAGTTTCAAAAGGATCGTTGCAGAGAACAGAGGTTGGAGACTGGGGTACAGAAGGATCGTTGCAGTCAGCAGAGTTTCCAGACTGAGATGCAGAAGGACTCTTACACAGATCAGAGGTTGAAGACTGAGGTGAATAAGGACAGTTACGGAGAGCAGATGTGGGATACAGGGGTGCAGGACTGATACAGAGCAGAAGTTGGAGACTGACGTACAGAAGGACTGTTACAGAGAGCAGAGGTTGGAGACTCAGGTGCAGAAGGATAATTGCAGAGAGCAGAGTTTTCAGACTGAGGTACAGAAGAACTTTTGGAGAGAGCAGATGTTGGAGATTGAGGTGCAGAAGGACTGTTGCAGTGAGCAGAGATTGGAGACTGGGGTGCAGAAGGACTGTTGAAGAGCAGTTTAAAAGACTAGGGTGTAGAAGGACTGTTCCAGAGAGCAGAGGTTGGAGATTGGGGTGGAGAAGGACTGTTGCAGAGATCAGAGAATTGAGACTGGGTTTGAGAAGGACAGTTGCAGAGAGCAGATGTTGGAGACTGGGGGTGCAGAAAGAATGTTGCAGAGAGCAGTAATTAGAGACTGGGGTGCATATGGACCATTGCAGACAGCAGAGGTTGCAGACTGAAGTGCAGAAAGACTGTTACAGACAACAGAGTTTCGAGAATGTGGTGCAGAAGGACTGATACAGAAAGCAGAGGTTGGAGAATGGGGTGCAGAAGGACCCTAAAGAGAACAGAGGTTGGAGACTGTGGTAGAGAAGGACTGTTACGGAGAGCAGAGTTTGGAGACAGGTGTGCAAAATTATCTAACAGAGAGCAGAGGTTGGAGGCTCGGGTGCAGAAGGACTGTTAAAGAGAGTAGAGTTTGGAAACTTGGGTGCAGAAGGCCTGTTACAGAGAGAAGAGTTTGGAGACTGGAGTGCAGAAGGCCTCTGACAGAGAGAAGAGATTGGAGACTGAGGTGCAGAAGGACAGTTTCAGAGAACAGAAGTTGGAGACTGGGGTGCAAAAGGACCGTTGCTGAGAGAAGACGTTGGAGACTGATGTGCAGAAGGACTTATACAGAGTGCACAGGTAGGAGACTGTGGTGCAAAATGAATGTTGCAGAGAGCAGAGGTTGGAGACTTGGGTGCAGAAGGACTGTTAAAGAAAGCAGAGGTTAGAGACTGAGGTGCAGAAAGACTGTTAAAGAGAGCAGAGCTTGTAGAGTGGGTTCAGAAGGACTTATTGAGAAAGCAGATGTTGGAGACTGGGGTGCAGAAGGACAGATAAAGCGAGCAGTGGTTGGAGACTCCGGTAAAGAAGGACTGCTACAGAGTGCAGAGGTTTGAGAATGCGGTGCAGAAGGACTGTTGCAGAGAACAGATTTTGGAGACTGGGGTGCAGAAGAACCTTTTCACAGAGCATAGGTTTGAGACTGAGGTGCAGAATTATTGTTACAGAGAGCATAGTTTAGAGACTGGGGTGCAGAAAGACTGTTTCAGTGAGCAGAGTTTGCAGACTGGGTTTCAGAAGGGTCTCACAGAAAGAAGAGGTTGGAGACTGATTTACAAAAGGACTGTTACAGCGAGCAGAGTTTGGAGACTGAGGTGCAGAAGATTGTTGCAGACAGCAGAGTTTTTAGACTGAGGTACAGAAGAACTGTTGCAGAGAGCAGATGTTGGAGACTGGGTGAACAAGGACTGTTGCAGTGAGCACAGGTTGGAGACCGGGTGCAGAAGGATAGTTGCAGAGAGCAGAGGTTGGAGACTGGAGTGCAGAAGGACTCATAAAGACAGCAGAGGTTGGAGACTGGGGTGAATAAGGCCTGTTACAGAGAACAGAGTTTGAAGACTGGGGTGCAGAAGGACTATTACAGAGAGCAGAGTTTGGAGACTGGGTTGCAGAAGGATCTTACAGAGATCAGAGGTTGGATACTGAGGTGCAGAATCACTGTTGCAGAGAGTAGAGTTTGGAGAACTAGGTGCAGAAGGATCGTTGCAGAGAGCAGAGCTTGGAGACTGAGGTGCAGAATGACTGGTAAAGAGAGCAGAGGTTGGAGACTGGGGTGCAGAAGGCCTGTTACAGAGAGCAGAGGTTGGAGTCTGCAGTACAGAAAGACTGTTACAGAGAGCAGATGTTGCAGACTGTGGTGCAGAAGGACTGTTGCAGAGAACAGCAGTTGGAGACTGGGGTGAATAAGGACCATTGCTGAGAGAAGAGGTTGGAGACTGATGTGCAGAAGGATTGTTACAGAGAGCATAAGTAGGAGATGGAGGTGCAGAAGGACTGTTACAGAGAGTAGAGTTTGGAGACTTGGGTGCAGAAAGACTGATACAGAGAGCAGAGGTTGGAGACTGGGGTACAGAAGGAATGTTGCAGAGTGCAGACTTTTAAACTGGCGTGCAGAAAGACTGTTACAGAGAGAAGAGGTTGAAGCCTATGGTGCAGAAAGAATGATACAAAAAGCAGAGTTTGAAGACGGGGATGAAAAAAGTCCATTACAGAGATCAGAGATTGGATACAGGTGTGCAGAAGTATCTTACAGAGAGCAGAGGTTTGAGACTGTGGTGTAGAAGGAGTGTTGCAGAGATCAGAGGTTGGAGACTGGGGTGCAGAAACACTGTTGCAGAGAGCAAAGGTTAAAGACTGTGGTGCAGGAGGACTGTTACAGAGAGCAGAGTTTGGACACTGGGGTGCAGGACTGATATAGAAAGTAGATGTTGAAGACTGGGGTGCAAAATTATTGTTGCAGACAGAAGAGGTTGGAGACTTGGTTTCAGAAGGACTGTTGCAGAGAGCAGAATTTGGAGACTTAGGTGCAGAAGGACTGTTACAGAGAGCAGAGGTTGGAGACTGGGGTGCAGAAGAACTGTTGCAGAGAACAGAGGTTGAAGACTGGGGTGCTGAAGGATAGTGGAAGAGAGCAGAATTTTCAGTTGAGGTGCAGAAGGACTAATGCAGATAGCAGATGTTGGAGACTGGGGTGCAGAAGGACTGTTGCAGAGAGCAGAGTTTGGAGATTCGTGTGCAGAAGGACTGTTCCAGAGAAGAGATGTTGGAGACTCTGGTGCAGAAAGCCTGTTAAAGAGAGCAGAGTTTTTGAGAAGAGGTGCATCAGGACTGTTACAGAGAGTAGAGGTTGGATACTGAGGTGCAGATGGACAATTACAGAGAGAAGAGGTTGAAGACTTAGGTGCAGAAGGACTGTTACAGAGAGCAGAGGTTGGAGACTGAGGTGCAGAAGGACTGATACAGAAAGCAGAGTTTAGAGACTGGGGTGCAGAAGGACCATTACAGAGAGCAGAGGTTGGGGACTGTGGTGCATAAGAACTGTTACAGAGAGCAGAGGTTGGAGATTGGGGTGCAGAAGGACTGTTGTAGAGAGCAGTCGTAGAAGACTGGGGTGCAGAAGGATAGTTGCAGAGAGCAGAGTTTGGAGACTGAGGTGCAGAAGGACTGTTATAGAGAGCAGATGTTGGAGACTGGGTGAACAATGACTGTTGCAGTGAGCACATGTTGGAGACCGGGTGCAGAAGGATAGTTGCAGAGAGCAGAGGTTGGAGACTGGGGTGCAGAAGGATCTTACAGAGAGCAGAGGTTGGAGACTGAATTACAGAAGGACTGTTGTAGAGAGCAGACGAAGGAGACTTGTGTGCAGAAGGATTGTTGCAGAGAACAGAGTTTGGAAACTGGGGTGCACGACTGCTAAGAAAGCAGATGTTATAGACTGGGGTGCCAAAGGACCGTTACAGAGAGCTGAGATTAAAGACTTGGGTGCAAAAAGACTTTTACAAAGAGCAGAGATTGGAGACTGGGGAGCAGAAAAAATGTTACTGAGAGTAAAGTTTGGACACTGGGGTAAAGAAGCATATTACAGCGAGCAGAGTTTGGAGAGTGGGGTGAAGAAGGACCTTTGCAGAGAGCAGAATTTGGAGACTGGGGAGCAGAAGGATTGTTACAGAGAAGAGAGTTTTGATATTGAGGTGCAGAAGGACTGTTGCATAGAACAGAAGTTGTAGATTTGAGTGCAGAAGGACTATTGCAGAGAGCAGAAGTTGGAGACTGAGGTGCAGAAGGACTGTTACAGAGAGCAGAAGATTTAGACAGGGGTGCAGAAGGAATGATACAGAAAGCAGACTTTGGAGACTGGGGTACAGGAGGACCATTACCGAGAGAAGAGGTTGGAGACTGGGGTGCAGAAGGACTGGTACAGAGAGAAGAGTTTGGAGACTGGGGTTCAGAAGGACTGGTACAGAGAGGAGAGTTTGGAGACTGGGGTGCAGAAAGACTGTTATAGAGAGCAGAGTTTGGAGACTGGGTTGCTGAAGGATCTTACAGAGAGCCGAATTTGGAGACTAAGGTGCAGGTGGACTGTTACAGAGAGCAGTGGTTTGAGACTGGGGTGCAGAAGTATCATGCAGAGATCAGAGGTTTGAGACTGAGGGGCAGAAGGACTGTTACAGAGATCAGAATTTGTAGATTGAGGTGTAGAAGGACTGTTACAGAGAAAAGTGTTGGGAGACTCAGGTGCAGAAGGATTGTCACAGGAAGCAGAGTTTGGAATTTGGGGTGCAGAAAAACCGTCAAAGAGAGCAGAGGTTGGAGACTGAGGTATAGGATCTTTACCAAGAGGAGAGGTTGGAGACTGGGGTGCAGAGAATCTCTTACATAGAGCACAGGTTGAATACTGAGGTGCAGAAGGATAGATACAGGGAACAGAGGTTGGAGACTGGGGATCAGACAGACTGTTACAGAAAGCAAAGTTTGGAGACTGGAGTGAAGAAGGAGTGTTACAAAGAGCAGAATTTGGAGACTGCGGTACAGAAAGACTTTTACAGAGAGCAGATCTCTGAGTTTGGGGAGAAGAAAACTGTTGCAGAGGACAGAGGTTGGAGACTGAGGTGGAGAAGGAATGTTACAGAGATCAGAGTTTGGAAACTTGAGTGTAGAAAGATCTTAAATAGAGCAGAGGTTGGATACTGTGGTGCAGAAGGACTGTTGCAGAGAGAAGACGTTGGAGACAGGGGTCCAGAAGGATCGTTGCAAAGAGAAGAGTTTGGAGACTGGGGATCAGAATGACTGCTGCAGAAAGCACATGTTGGAGACTGGGGTGCAGAAGGACTGTTGCAGAGAGCAAATTTTAGAGCCTGGGGGGCAGAAGGACTATTACTTAGAGCAGAGTTTGGAGACTGAGGTGCAGAAGGACTGTTACAGAGATCAGAATTTGGAGACTGGGGTGCAGAAGGACTGTTACAGAGAACAGAGGTTGAAAACTAGGGTTCAGATGCATCTTACACAGAGCAGAGTGCGGAGACTGGGGTGCAAAAGGACTGTGGCAGAGACCAGACATTAGAGACTGGGGTGCAGAAGGATTGATGCAGACAGCAGATTTTGGAGACTGGGGTGCAGAAGGGCTACTACAGAGAGAGGACTTTTGAGACTGGGGTGCAGAAGGCCTGTTATAGAGAGGAGAGGGTGGAGATTGAGGTGCACGTGGACTGTTACATAGAGCAATGTTTTGAAACTGGGTTGCAGAATGATCGTGTAGAGAGCAGAGGTATCAGACTGATTCGCACAAGGACTGTTACAGAAAGTAGAGGTTGGAAATTGGGGTGCAGAAGGACCGTTACAGAGACCAGAGTTTGAAGACTATGATATAGAAAAACTGTTACAGAGAGAAGAGGTTGGAGACTGGGGTGCAGAAGGAATGATACAGAGAGCACAGGTTGGAGACTGAGGTGCAGAAGGATAGATACAGAGAGCAGAAGTTTGAGACTGAGGTTCAGAAGGACTGATACAGAAAGCAGTCTTTGGAGACTGGGGTGCAGCAGGCCCGTTACGGAGAGCAGTGGTTGGAGACTGCGGTACAGAAGAACTGTTACAGAGAGCAGATGTTTGAGACTGGGGAGCAGAAACACTGTTGCAGAGGACAGAGGTTCGAGACTGGGGTGCCGCAGAACACTTGCACAATGCAGAGGATAAAGACTGGGCAAGAGAAGAAATGTTAAAGAGAACAGAGTTTACAATCTGGAGTGCAGAAGAAAATTACAGAGACCAGAGTTTGGAGACTGTTGTGCAGAAGGACTGTTGCAGAGAGCAGTGATTGGAGACTGAGGTGCAGAAGGACTGTTGCAGAGAGTAGAGGTTGGAGACTGATGTGCAGAAGGATGGTTTAAAGGAGCCGAGCTTGGAGACAGGGGTGAAGAAGGGTCTTACAGAGACCTGAAGTTGGAGACTGAGGTGCAGAAGGACTCTTGTAGAGATTAGAGGTTGGTGACTGGGGTGCAGTAGGATCATTGCATAGAGCAGAGGTCGGAGACTGGGGTGCAGAAGGACTGTTGCAGAGAGCAGATTTTAGAAACTGGGGTGCAGAAGACTGTTACACAGAGCAGAGGTTGGAGACTGGGATGCAGAAGGACTGTTACTGAGAGTAGAGTTTGGAGACTGGGGTGCAAAAGGACTGTTACAGAGTGCAGAGTTTAAAGACTGGGTGTCAGAAAAAATCTTACAGATAGCAGAGTTTTGAGACTGAGGTGTAGTAGGACTGTTACAGAGAGCAGAGTTAGGAGACTGGGTTTCAGATGTGTCCTTGCACAGAGCAGAGTTTTCAGACTGAGGTGCAGAGGAACTGTTGCAGAGAGCAGATGTTGGAGACTGGGGTGAAGAAGGACTGTTGCAGAGAGCAGATGTTGGTAAGTAGGGTGCAGAAGGACTATTGTAGAGATCAGAGGTTGGAGACTGGGGTGCAGAAGGACTGTTGCAGAGAGCTGACGTTGGAGACTGACTTGCGGAGGTCCTGTTACAGAGAGCAGATGTTGGAGACTCGGAAGCAGAAAGACTGTTACAGAGAGCAGTGTTTAAATACTGGAGTGCAGAAGGATCATTTCAGAACACAGAATTTTCAGACTGAGGTGCAGAAGGACTGTTGCAGAGAGCAGTTGTTGGAGACTTGGGTGCAGAAGGACTGTTGCAAAGAGCAGACGTTGGAGACTGGGGTGAACAAGAATCGTTTTAGAGAGCAGAGGTTTGACCCTGGGGTGCAGAAAGACTGGTACAGAGAACAGAGATTGGAGCCTGGGGTGCAGAATGCTTGTTACAGAGAGAAAGGTTGGGAGAAAGGGTTCAGAAAGACTGTTACAGAGGGAAGAGTTTGGAGACTGGTTGCCTAAAGATCTTACACAGAGCAGAGGTTGGAGACTTAGGTGCAGAATGACTGTTACAGAGAGTAGAGGTTGGCGACTGAGGTGCAGAAGCATTGTTATAGAGAGCAGATTTTGGAGTTGGGGTGCAAAAGGAATTTTGCAGATAGCAGAAGTTGGAGACTGTGGTGTAGAAGGACTGTTGGAGGGAACAGAGTTTGGAGACTTGGGTGCAGAAGAAATGTTGCAGAGAGCAGAGTTTGGAGACTCAGATGCAGAAGGACTGTTACAGAGATCAATGGTTGGAGACTGGCGTGCAGAATGACTGATAGAGAAAGAAGAGGTTGGAGACTGTGGTAAAGAAAGAAAATAATGAAGAGCAGATTTTAAAGACTGCAGTACAGGAGGCCTGTTACGGAGAGCAGGGGTTGGAGACTGCGGTTGAGAAGGACTATTTCAGAGTGCAGATATTGGAGACTAGGGTGCACAAGAACTGTTGCAAAGAGAAGAGGTTGGAGACTGGGATGGAGAAGAACTGTCGTAGAGAGCAGTGTTTGGAGACTTAGATGCAGAGGAAGTGTTACAAAGAGCAGAGGTTGGAGACTGGGGTGTAGAAGTACTGATACAGAGAGCAGAGGTTGGAGATGGTGGTGCAGAAGGACCTTTAGAGAGAGCAGAGTTTGGAGACTGCAGTGCAGAAGGACTGTTACAGTGAGCATATGTTGGAGACTAGGGTACAGAAGGACTGTTCCAGAGAGCAGAGGTTGAAAACTGTGGTTCACAATGACTGTTGCAGAGAATAGAGGTTAGAGAATCGGGTGTAAAAGGACTGTTGCAGAGAGCACACCTTAGAGACTTAGGTGCAGAAGGTTTGTTACAGAGAGCAGAGTTTGGAGACTAGGGTGCAGAAGGATCTTACAGAGAGCAGAGATTGGAGACAGGGGTGCAGAAGTACTGTTGCAGAAAGCAGAGGTTGGAGACTGAGGTTCAGAAGGACTGTTATAGAGATGAGGTTTGAGATGGGGAGAAGAAGAACTGTTACTGAGAACAGAGGTTGGAGACTCATGTGCAGCAGTACCGTTGCAGAAAGCAGAGGTTGGAGACTGGGGTAGAGATGGAACGTTACTGGGAGCAGAGATTTGAAACTGTGGTGCAGAAGGATATTACATAGATCAGAGGTTGGAGACAGGGGTGCAGAAGGTTTGTTGCATAGAGCAGATGTTGGAGACTGGGGTGCAGAAAAATCGTTGCAGAGAGCAGAGGTTGGAGACTGGGGTGCAGAAGGTTTGTTGCAGAGAGCAAACGTTGCAGACTGGGGTAAAGAAGGATCGTTGCAGACAGCAGAGGTTAGAGACTGGGGAGCAGAAGGACTGTTACAGAAAGTAGAATTTGGATACTGAGGAGCCAATGAATCGTTGCTTAGAGCAGAGATTGGAGACTGAGGTGCAAAAGGAGTGTTGCAGAGAGCAGAGGTTGGAGACTGAGGTGCAAAAGAACTGTTACAGAGAGTAGAGGTTGGAGATTGGCGTGCAAAAGGCCTGTTACAGAGAGCAGAAGTCAGAGACTAGGGTGCAGAAGAACTGTTACAGAGAGCAGAGTTTTTAGACAAGGTTGCACAAGGATGTTACAGAGAGTAGAGGTTGTAGACCAAGGTGCAGCAGGACTGTTACAGAGAGCAGAGGTTGGTGACTAGGGTGCAGAATGATCCTTGCAGAGAACAGAGTTTTCAGACTGAGGTGCAGAAGGACTTTTGCAGAGAGCTCATGTTGGAGACTGGAGTGCAGAACGACTGTTGCAGAGAGCAGAGGTTGGAGACTGGAGTGCAGAAGTACTGTTGCAGAAAGCAAATTTGGAGACTGAGGTGCAGAAAGACTGTAACAGAGAGCAGAGTTTGGAGACTGTGGTGCTGAAGAACTGGTAAAGAGAGCAGAGGTTGGAGACTGGGGTGCAGAAGGATTGTCATAGAGAACAGAGGTTGGAGACTGGGGTGCACAAGGCCTATTACAGAGAGCAGAGTTTGGAGAAGGGGTGCAGAAGTACTTTTACACAGAGTAGAGCCCGAGGTGCAGAAGGACCATTGCAGAGAGCAGAGGTTGGAGACTGATTTGCAGAAGGACTGTTACAGAGAGCAGACGTTGGAGACTTGGTCTCAGAGGGACTGCTGCAGAGAGCAGAGGCTGGACATGTGGTGTTGCAGGACTGTTGCGGAGAGCACAGGTTTGAGATTTGGGTGAAGAAGGACTGTTGCAGAGAGTACAGGTTGAAGACTGTGTTGCAGTAGGACTGTTACAGAGGCAGAGGTTGGAGACTTTGATGCAGAAGGACTGTTGCAGAAAGCAGAGATTGTAGACTGAGATGCAGAAGTACTGTTACAGAGAGCAGAGGTTTAGAGAATGGTGTGCAAAATGCCTGTTACAGAGAGCAGAGGTTGGAGACTGGGGTGCAGTAGGACTGTTACAGACAGCAGAGTTTGGAGACAGGGTTGCAGAAAAATCTTACAGAGAGCAGAGCTTAGAGACTGTGGTACAGCAGGACTGTTACAGAGAGCAGAGGATGGAGACTGGGGTGCAGAAGGATCATTGTAGCGAGCAGAGGTTTGAGACCAGCGTCCCAAAGGAATGTTACAGAGAACAGAGGTTGGAGAAAAGGTGCAGAAGGACTGTTACAGAGGGCAGAGTTTACAGACTGAGTTGCAGAAGAATCTTAGAGAGAGCAAATGTTGGAGACTGAGCTGCAGAAGGACTGTTACAGAGAGTAGAGGTTAGAGACTGAATGCAGAAGCACCGTTTTTGAGAGCAGAGTTTTGAGACTGAGGTGCAGAAGGATTGTTACAGAGAGTAGAGGTTGGAGCCTGGGGTGCAGAAAGAGTGTTGCAGATAGCAGAGTTTGGAGACTGCAGTGTAGAAGGATTTTGCAGATACAGAGGTTTGAGACTTTGGTGCAGAAGGACTGATACAGAAAGCAGAGGTTGAAGACTGCGGAGCAGAAGAACCTTAGAGAATGCAGTTTTTGGAGACTGCACTACAGGAGGACTGTTACAGAGAGCAGAGGTTGGAGACTGGTGTGGAGAAGGACTGTTTCAGAGTGCAGACCTTGGATACTGGGGTGCAGAAGAACTGTCGCAGAGAGCAGAGAATGGATACTGAGGTGCAGAAGTAATGTTGCAGGGAGCAGAGGTTGGAAACTGTGGTGCAGAAGGAATGATACAGAAAGAAGAGGTTGAAGACTGGGGTGCAGAACGACCGTTACAGAGAGCAGAGGTTGGGGACTGAGGTACAGAAGGATTTTTAGAGACAGCAGAGATTGGAGACTGGGGAGCAGAAAGACTGTTACAGAGAGCAGAGGTTGGAGTCTGGGGAGGATAAGAAAAGTTACAAAGAGCAGATTTGGAAACTTGGGTTCAGAAGTATCTTATAGAGATCAGAGGTTGGAGGCTGGGGTTCAGAAGCACTGTTACAGAGAGAAGATTTTGGAGACTGAGGTTCAGTAAGACTGATACAAAAGCAGAGTTTGAAGACTGGGGTACACAAGGATCGTTGCAGAGAGCAGAGTTTTCAGAAATAGGTTCAGAAAAACTGTTGCTGAGAGCATATGTTGGAGACTGGGGTACAGAAGGACTTTTGCAGAGACCAGAGGTTGGAGACTGGTGTGTAAAAGGATCATTGCAGACAGCAGAGGTTAGAGACTGGGGTGAAGAAGGATTGTTACAGAGATCAGAGTTTGGAGACTGGGGTGCAGAAGAACCATTACAGAGAGAAAAGTTTGGAGACTGAGGGACATAAAGACTGTTACAGAGAGTAGAGTTTGGAGACTGTGGAGCAAAAGGATTGTTTCAGAGAGCAGAGGTTGAAGACTTGGGAGCAGATGAAATATTACAGAGAGCAGAGTTTGGAAACTGGGGTGCAGAAGGATCTTACAGAAAGCTGAGGTCGGAGACTGAGGTGCCGAAAGACTGTTACATAAAGCAGAGTTTGAAGACTGGGGTGCAAAATGATCGTTACAGAGAGCAGAGTTGTCAGTCAGAGGTGCAGAAAGACTGTTGTAGGGAGTAGATGTTTGAGACTGGGGTGCAGAAGGACTTTTGCAGAAAGCAGAGGTTTGAAACTGGGGTGCAAAAGGATTGTTGTAGAGAGCAGAGTTTTTAGACTGGGGTACAGAGAGATTGTTACAGAGAGCAGACGTTGGATACTGTGGTGCAGAAGGACCATTGCAGAGATCAGAGTTTGGTAACTAAGGTGAAGAAGGATTGTTAAAGAGAACAGAAGTTGGAGACTGGGGTGCAGAAGGACTGTGGCAGAAAGCAGAGTTTGGAGACTTGGTTTTAGAAGGACTCTTGCAAAGAGCAGAGGTTGGAGACTGGGGTGCAGAAGGACTTTTACATAGAGCAGAGTTTGGAGACAGGGTTGCAGAAGGATCTCACAGAGAGCAGAGTTTCGAGACTTAAGTGCAACAGGAGTGTTACAGAGAGTATAGTTTAGAGACTGGGGTTCAAAAGGATCATTGCAGAGAACAGCGTTTTCAGACTGAGGTGCAGAAGGACTGTTACATAGAGCAGATATTGGATACTGGGATGCACAGGGATCGTTGCAGAGAGCGGAGATTGGAGACTGGGGTGCAGAAGGACTGTTGCAGAGAACAGACGTTTGAAAATGGTGTACAGAAAAATCGTTGCAGACAGCAGAGTTTTGAGACTGGGGTGCAGAAAGACTGTTACAGAGAGTAGAGTTATGAGACTGAGGTGCAGAAGGATCGTTTCAGAGAGCAGAGGTTGGAAACTGGGGTGTAGTAGAACTCCTATAGAGAGCTGAGTTTTCAGACAAGGTTGCAAAAGGATCTTACAGAGAGCAGAGTTTTAGACCGATGTGAAGCAGGACTGTTACAGCGAGCAGAGGTTGGAGACTGGGGTGCAGAAGGATCATTGTAGAGAACAGAGTTTTCAGACTGAGGTGCAGAAAAACTTTTGCAGAGAGCACATGTTGGAGACTGGGGTGCAGAAGGACTGTTGCAATGAGCAGAGTTTGGGGACTGGGGTGCAGAAGTTTCGTTGTAGAGAGCAAAATTTTGAGACTGGAGTGCAGAAGAATTGTTATAGAGAACAGAGGTTGGAGACTGGGGTGCAGAAGGCCTATTACAAAGAGCAGAGTTTGGAGAAGGGATTAAGTAGTACATTTACGGAGAGTAGTTTTTGGAGACTGAGGTGCAGAAGGACCATTGCAGAGAGCAGAGGTTGAAGACTGAGGTGCAGAAGGATTGTTACAGAGAGCAGAGGTTGGAGACTGGGTTGCAGAGGGACTGTTGCAGAGAGCAGAGGCTGGACACTGGGGTGTAGAAGGACTGTTGCAAAGAGCACAGGTTGGAGATTGGGGTGCAGAAGGACTGTTGCAAGAAGAAGAGTGTGGAGACTGGGTTACACTAGGAATGTTAAAGTGGCAGAGGTTGGAGTTTTGGTGCAGAAGGACTGTTGCATAGAGCAGATGTTGGAGACTTGGGTGCAGAAGGACTGTTACAGAAAGCAGGGTTTGGAGACATTCTTGCAGAAGGATCGTTGCAAAGATTATAGTTTTCAGACTTATGTGCAGAAGGACTGTTGCAGAGAGCAGAGTTTGCAGACTGAGTTGCAGAAGGACTGTTACAGAAAGCAGAGTTTGGAGACTGGGGTGCAGAAGAACTGATAGAGAAAGCTGACGTTGGAGTCTGGGGTTCAGAAAGACTATTACAGAGAGCAGATTTTGGAGACTGCGGTACAGAAGGACTGTTACAGAGAGCAGAGGATGGAGACTGAGGTCCAGAAGGATTGTTGCGGAGATCAGTGGGTCGAGACTGGGGTGCAGAAGGACAGTTACAGAAAGCGCACATGGAGACTGGAGTGCAGAAGAAATGTTGCAAAGAGCAGAAGTTAAAGACTTGGGTGCAGAAGGACTGTTACTGAGAGCACAGGTTGGAGACTGGGGTGCAGAATAACTGATATTGAAAGTAGAGTTTGGAGCTTGGGGTGCAGAATTACCGTTACAGACATCAGAGTTTGGAGACTGCAGTACAGAAGAACTGTTATAAAGAGCAGAGTTTGGAGCCTGGGGTGCAGAAGGACTGTTTCCTCTGCACCCCAGGCTCCAAACTCTGCTCTCTATAACAGTAGCAGAGAGCAGAGGTTGGAGACTGGGGTTCAGAAGGACTGTCGCAGAGAGCAGAGGTTGGAGACTGGGGTTCAGAAGGACTGTCGCAGAGAGCAGAGTTTGGAGACTAGGGTGCAGAAGGACTGTTGCAGAGAGAAGAGGATGGAGACTGTGGTGGAGAAGGACTATTGCAGAGAGCAGAGGATGCAGACTGAGGTACAGAAGGACTGTTACAGAGAGCAGAGTTTGAAGAATGTTGGGCAGAAGAACTGATACAGAAAGCAGAGGTTGGAGACTGGGCTTCAGAAGGACCTTTACAGAGAACAGAGGTTGGAGACTGTGGTATAGAAGGACTGTTACAGAGAGCAGACGTTGGAGACTGGGGTGCAGAATAAGTGTTGCAGAGAACAGAGGTTGGAGACTGGGGTGCAGAAGGACCATTGCAGAAAGCAGAGGTTGGAGATTGGGGCGCAGAAGTACTGTTGCAGAGAGAAGAGGTGGTGTCTGAGGTGCAGAAGAACTGTTACAGAGAGCAGAGGTTCGAGACCGGGGTGCAGAAGGACTGATACAGAAAGGAGAGTTTGGAGACTGGGGTGCAGAAAGACTATTACAGAGAGCGGATGTTGGAGACTGCAGTACAGAAGTACTGTTACAGAGAGCAGAGGTTGAAGACTGTGGTGGAAAAGGACTGTTACAGAGAGCATATTTTGGAGACTGGGGTGAGGCAGGACTGTTGCAGAGAGAAGAGGTTGACGACTGGGTTGCAGAAGGACTGTTGCAGAGAGCAGAGGTTACAGAGTGAGGTGCAGAAGGACTGTTAAAGAGAGAAGAGTTTGGAGACTGGGGTGTATAAGGAGTGTTACAGAGAGCAGAGTTTGCAGACTGGGTTGGAGAAGGATCTTTCAGAGGATGAAGAATGAAGTGCAGAAAGACTGTTACAGAGAGTAGATGTTGGAGACTGAGGTTCAGAAGTAACGTTGATGAGTACAGAGTTTGGAGATTGAGGTGCAGAAGGATTGTTACAGAGAGCAGAGTTAGGAGACTGGGAGGCAGAAGGACTGTTGCAGATAGCGGATTTTGGAGTCTGTTGTGCAGAATAACTGTTTCAGAGAGCAGAGGTTGGAGACTGAGGTGCAGAAGCACTATTACCTAAAGCAGAGGTTGGCAATTGGGGTGCAGAAGGACCGTTACACAGACCAGATTTTGGAGACTGCTGTATAGAAAAAATGTTACAGAGAGCATAGGTTGGAGACTCGGGTGCAGAAGGAATGTTACAGAGAGCACAGGTTGGAGACTGAGGTGCAGAAGTATAAATAAAGAGAGCAGAAGTTTCAGACTGGGGTTCAGAAGGACTGATACAGAAAGCAGAGTTTGAAGACTGGGGTACAGAAGGACAAGTTATGGAGAGCAGATGTTGAAAACTGGTGTGCATAAGGAGTGTTGCAGAGAGCAGAGGTTGGAGACTGAGGTGTAGAAGGCTTCTTATAGAGAACAGACTTTGGAGACTGGGTGCAAAAGGCCTGTTACAGAGAGGAGAGTTTGGAGAAGGTGTGCAAAAGGACTGTTAGAGAGGGCAGAGTTGGGAGACTGGGTTGCAGAAGGATCTTACAGAGAGCAGATGTTGGAGACTGAGGTGTAGAATGATTGTTACAGAGAGAAGATTTTGGAGATTGTGGTACAGAAGGAGTGTTGCAGAGAGAAGAGGTCTGAGACTGTGGTGCAGAAGGACTGATATAGAAAGCAGAGGTTGGAGACTGGGGTGGAAAAGGATCCTTACAGAGAGCAGAGTTTGGAGACTGGGGTGGAGAAGGACTGTTAAAGAGAGCATATGTTGGAGACTGGGGAGCAGAAGGACTGTTTCAGAGAGCGGAGGTTGGAGACTGAGGTGAAAAAAAAACTGTTGCAGAAAAGAAATATTGGAGACTGGGGTGCATAATGACCGTTACAGAGAGCAGAGTTTGGAGACTTGGGTGCAGAAGGACAGTTACAGAGAGCAGAGGTTAAATACAGGGTTGCAGAAGGATCTTACTGAGAGCAGAATTTGGAGACGTAGGTTCAATTGGACTGTTACAGAAAGAAGAGGTTGGAAATTGGGGTGCAGAAAGATAGTTAGAGAGACTAGAGTTTGAAGATTGCGGTAGAGAAAAACGGTTACCGAGAGCCGAGGTTGGAAACTGGGGTGCAGAAGGAATGTTACAAAGAGCACAGGTTAGAGACTGAGGTGTAGAAGGACAGATTCAAAGAGCACAGTTTGAGACTGGGGTACAGAAGGACTGATATAGAAAGCAGAGTTTGGAGACTGAGGTGCCGAAGGCACGTTACGGAGAGCAGAGGTTGGAGACTGCGGTACAGAAGGACTGTTACAGAAAGCAAATGTTGGAAACTCGGGAGTAGAAGGACTGTTGCAGAGGACAGACTTTGGAGACTGGGGTGCCGCAGGACACTTGCTGAAAGCAGTGGATAAATTCTTTAGTGGAGAAGAAATGTTACAGAGAGCAGAGTTTGGAAACTGGAGTGAAGAAGGATCTTACAGATAGCAGAGTTTGGAGACTGTGGTGCAGAAGGACAGTTGCAGAGAGTAGAGTTTGGACACTGGGGTGCAGAAGGACTTTTGCAGAGAGCAGAGGTTGGAGACTGGAGTGCAGAAAGACTGTTGCAGAGAGCAAAGTTTGGAACCTGAGGTGCAGAAGTCCTGTACCTTAAACAGAGTTTGGAGACTGAGGTGCAGAAGGATTGTTACAGAGAGCAGAGTTTTGAGACTGGGGTGCAGAAGGACTGTTACAGAGAGCAGAGTTTTGAGACTGGGGTGCAGAAAGACTGTTGCAGATAAAAAAGGTTGGAGACTGGGGTGCAGAAGGACTGTTGCAGAGAGCAGAGATTGGAGAATGTGGTGCAGAAGGACACTTATATAGAGCAGAAGTTGTAGATTGGGGTGCAGAAGAACTGTTATAAAGAGCAGTATTTGGCGACTGGGTTGCAGAAGGTTCTTACAATGAGGAGAGGTTGGAGACTGAGGTGCAGGTGGAGTGTAACAGAGAGCAGTGTTTGGAGACTGAGGTGCAGAAGGATTGTTACAAAGAGCAAAGGTTTGAGACTGAGTTTAAGAAGGACTTTTACAGAGAGCAGAGTTTGGAAATTTTGGTGCAGAAGGACCGTTACAGAGAGAAGAGTTTGGAGACTGCGGTATTGGACTGTTACCGAGAAAAGAGGTTGGAGACTGGTGTGCAGAAGGACTCTTACATAGAGCACAGGTTGGAGACTGAGGTGCAGAAAGATAGATACAGAGAACAGAGGTTGGAGACTGGGGTTCAGACAGACTGATACAGAAAGCAGAGTTTGGAGACTGGGGTGTAGAAGGACCGTTACAAAGAGCAGAGGGTTGAGACTGCGGTACAGAAGGACTGTTACAGAGAGCAGATCTCGGAGACTGGGGAGCAGAAGGAGTTTTACAGAGGATCCTGGTATAAGACTGGGGTTAAGAAAGAATGTTACAGAGAGCAGAGTTTGGAAACTGGAGTGCAGAAGGATCTTAGAGAGAGAGAGGTTTGAGACTGTGTTGCAGAAGAACTGTTGCAGAGAGCAGATATTGGAGACAGGGGTCCAGAAAAAAATCATTGCAGAGAGCAGAGTTTGAAAAATGGGGTGCAAAAGGACTATTGCAGAGAGTAGATGATGGAGACTGGGGTGCAGAAGGACTGTTGCAGAGAGCTTATTTTTAGATACTGGGTTGCAGAAGGACTGTTACACAGAGCAGAATTTGGAGACTGAGGTGCAGAAGTACTCTTACAGAGAGCAAAGTTTAGGAGATTGGGCTGCAGAAAGACTGTTACAGAGAGCAGAGTTTGGAGACTGGCGTTCAGATGGATCTTACAGAGAGCAGAGTTTAGAGACTGGGGTGCTAAAAGACTGTTGCAGAGAGCAGATGTTGGAGACTGGGGTGGAGAAGAATCGTTGCAGAGAGAAGAGGTTGGAGACTGGGTTGGAGAAGGCCTGTTACAGAGAGCAGAGTTTAAAGACTGGGTTTCAGAAGGATCTTACAGAGAGCAGAGTTGGGAGACTGAGTTTCAGAAGGACTGTTAGAGACAGCAGATGTAGGAGACTGGGTTTCAGAAGGGTCATTGCAGAGAGCAGAGTTTTAAGACTGAGGTGCAGAAGAACTGTTGCAGAGAGCAGATGTTGGAGACTAGGGTGCAGAAGGACTGTTATAGAGAGCATAGGTTGGAATCTGGGGTGCAGAATGACTGTTGCAGAGAGCAGATGTTGGAGAATGAGTTGCGTAAGTTCTGTTACAGAGAGCATAGGTTGAAAACTCAGGTGCAGAAGGACTATTAACGAGTGCAGAGGTTTGAAACAGGGGTGCAAAAGGATCTTACAGAGAGCAGAATTTGGACACTGAGGTGCAGAAGGACTGTTGCAGAGACCAGAGGTTGGAGAACTAGGGTGCAGTAGGATCATTGCAGAGAGCAGAGTTTGGAGACTGTGATGATGAACGATTGTTGCAGAGAGCAGAGTTTGGAGACTTGCGTGCAGAAGGCCTGTAAGAGAGAGGAGAGTTTGGAGACTGGGTTGCAGAAAGACTGATATATAGAGCACAGTTTGGATACTGGGTTGCTTAAGGATCTTACAGAGAGCAGAGGTTAGAGACTGACGTTCAGGTGGACTGTTACAGAGAGCAGTGGTTGGAGACTGGGGTGCAGAATGATCGTGCAGAGAACAGAGGTGTCAGACTGAGGTAGAGAAGTACTGTTACTGAGAGCAGAGTTTGGAGACTGAGGTGTAGAAGGACTGTTACAGAGAGCAGAGTTTGAATTCTGAGGTGCAGAAGGACTGTTACAGAAAGCAGAAGTTGGAAATTGGGGTGCAGAAGGACTGTTACAGAGACCAGAGTTTGAAGACTGTGGTATAGAAAAATTCTTACAGAAAGCAGAGGTTGGAGACTGGGGTGCAGATGGAATGTTACAGAGAGCACAGGTTGGAGACTGAGGTGCAGAAGGATAGATAAAGAGATTAGAGTTTTGAGACTGGGGTTCAGAATGACTGATAAAGAAAGCAGATTTTGGAGACTTGGGTGCAGAAGGACCGTTCCGGAGAGCAAAGGTTTGAGACTGTGGTACAGAAAGACTGTTACAGAGAGCAGAGGTTCCGTACTGGGGTTCAGATGGACTGTTACAGAGGACAGAGGTTGGAGACTGGGGTGACCACCCTCGCAGAAAGCAGAGATTGGAGACTGCGATAGAGAAGAAATGTTTGAGAGAGCACATTTTGTAACCTGGAGTGCAGAAAGATCATAGAGAGAGCAGAGGTTGGAGACTGTGGTGCAGAAGGCCTCTTGCAGAGAGTAGAGGTTGGAGACTATGGTCCGGAAGTATCGTTGCAGAGAGAAAAGTTTGGAGACTGGGGTGCAGAAAGACTGTTGCAGAGAGCAGAGGTTTGAGACTGGGTGCAGAAGGACTGTTGCAGAGAGCAGAGGATGGAGACTGAAGTGCAGAAGGACTGTTGTAGAGAGTAGAGGTTGGAGACTGGGGTTCAGAAGGACTTTTATAGGAAGCAGAGTTTAGAAATTGGGATGCAGAAGGACCGTTACAGAGAGCAGAGTTTGGAGACTGCGGTATAAGACTGTTAGCGAGAGAAGAGGTTGGAGACTGGGGTGTAGAAGGACTCTTACATAGAGCACAGGTTGGAGACTGAGGTGCAGAAGGATAGATACAGAGAACAGAGGTTGGAGACTGGGGTTCCGACAAACTGATACAGAAAGCAGAGTTTGGAGACTGGGGTGTAGAAGGACCGTTACAAAGAGCAGAGGTTGGAGACTGCGGAACAGAAGGACTGTTATAGAGAGCAGATCTCAGAGACTGGGGAGCAGAAGGACTGTTGCAGAAGACAGAGATTTGAGACTCTGGTGAACAAGGAATGTTACAGAGAGAAGAGTTTAAAAACTAGAGTGCAGAAGGATCTTACAAAAAAAAGAAGTTAGAGACTGTGTTGCAGAAGGACTGTTGCAGAGAGCAAACGTTGGAGACTGGGCTCCAGAAGGATCGTTGCAGAGAGCACAGTTTTGAGACTGGGGTAAAGAAGGACTATTCTAGAGAGCAGATGTTGGAGACTGGGGTGCAGAAGGATTGTGGCAGAGAGCAGATTTTAGAGACGGAGGTGCAGAAGGACTTACACAGGGCAGAGTTTGGAGACTGAGGTGCAGAAGTACTGTTACCGAGAGCAGTGTTTGGAGACTGGGATGCAGAGGACTGTTACAGAGAGCAGAGTTTGGAGCCTGGGGTTCAGATGGATCTTACAGAGAGAATAGTTTTGAGATTGGGGTCCAAAAGGACTGTTGCAGAGAGCAGATTCTGGAGACTGGGGTGGAGAAGAATTGTTGCAGAGAGAAGAGGTTGGAGACTGGGGTGCAGAAGGCCTGTTACAGAGAGCAGAGTTTGGAGACTGCGTGACAGAAGTCATGTTACAGAGAGCAGAGTTTGGAGACTGTTGTGCAGAAGGACTTTTACAGAGTGCAGAGTTTAAAGACTGGGTTGTAGAAGGATCTTACAAAAGCAGAGTTGGGAGAATGAGGTGCAGAAGGACTGTTACAGAGAGCAGAAGTAGAAGAATGTGGTTCAGAAGGGTCCTTGAAGTGAGCAGACTTTTCAGAGTTAGGTGCAAAAGAACTGTTGCAGAGAGCAGTTATTGGAGACTTGGATGAAGAAGGACTGTTGCAGAGAGCAGAGGTTGGAGACTTTGGTGAAGAAGGATCCTTGCAGACAGCAGAGGTTGGAGACCGGTTGGCAGAAGCACTGTTACAGAGAGCAGAGTTTGAAACTGGGTTTCAGAAAGATCTTACAGAGATCAAAGGTTGCAGACAAAGGTGCAGAAGGATTGTTACAGAGAGCAGAGCTTGGAGACTGTGGTCCAGAAGGACTCTTCCAGAGAGCAGAAGTTGGAGACTGGGGTTCAGAAAGATCATTGCAGAAAGCAGAGTTGGAGACTGGGGTGTAGAAGGACTGTTGCAGAGAGCAGATGTTGGAGACTGGGGTGCAGACGAACTGTTGCAGAGAGCAGAGGTTGGAGAGTGGGGTTTAGAAAGACTGGTGCAGAGAGCAGAGGTTGGAGAATGAGGTGCAGAAAAACTGTTAAAGAGAGCAGAGGTTGGAGACTGGGGTGCAGAAGGACTGTTACAGAGAGTAGAGGTCTGAGACTGGGGTTCAGATGGATGTTACAGAGAGCAGATTTTGGAGACTGTGGTGCAAGAGGACTGTTGCAGAGAGCATAGTTTGGAGACTGGTGTGAAGAAGAATCCTTACAGAGAGAATTGTTTGGAGACTGGGGTGCAGAATGCCTGTTACAGAGAGCAGTTGTTTGAGACTGGGTTGCAGAACTCCTGTTGCAGAGAGCAGAGGTTGGAGACTGTTGTGCAGAAGGACGATTACCGAGTACAGAGTTTAAAGGCTGGGTTGCAGAAGGATCTTACAGAGAACAGAGTTGGGAGACTGAAGTGCAGAAGGTTCGTTGCATACAGCAGAGTTTTCCACTGAAGTGCAGAATGACTGTTTCAGAGAGCAGAAATTGGAGACCGGGGTGCAGAAGGACTGTTGCAGAGAGCAGACATTGGAGACTAGGGTTAAAAGGATCATTTCAGAGAGCAGAGGTTGGAGACTCTGAAGAAGGATTGTTACAGAGAGTAGACTTTGGAGACAGGGTTTTAGAAGGATGCTACAGAGAGCAGAGGTTGGAGAGTGAAGTGCAGATGGACTGTTACAGAGAGTAGTGGTTTGAGACTGAGGTGCAGAAGGACCGTTGCCGAGAACAGAGTTTGTAGACTTAGGTGCAGAAGGATATATACAGAGAATAGCGTTTGGAGACTGCGGTTCAGACAGACTGATACAGAAAGCAGAGGTTGGAGACTGTGGTGTAGAAGGACCGTTACAAAGAGCACAGGTTAGCGACTTCGATACAGAAGAAGCAGATGTCTGATACTGGGGAGTAGAAGGACTGTTGCAGAGGACAGAGTTTGGAGACTGGGGTGGAGAAGGAATGTTACAGAGTGCAGAGTATGGAATCTGGAGTGCACAAGAATCTTACAAAGGGGTGAGGGTTGGATTCTGTGGTGCAGAAAGTCTTTTGAAGAGAGCAGATGTTGGAGACTAGGGTATAAAATGAGCGTTGCAGATAGCAGAGTTTAGAGACTGGGGTGCAGAAGGACTGTTGCAGAGAGCAGATGTTTTAGACTGGGGTGGAGAAGGACTGTTATAGAGAGCAGAGGTTGGAGACTGAGGTGCAGAAGGACTGTTACAGATAGCAGAGTTGGAGACAGGGGATGCAGAAGGATCTTAATGAGAGCAGAGGTTGGAGACTGAGGTGGAACAAGACTGTTATAGAGAGCAGAGT